>NC_044202.1:29305304-29492804 GCF_900880675.1 Sparus aurata | reverse complement strand
CTGGACATCAACTGGCAACCTGCACTCATCGTTTAAACTCCAGCCCTCGCCAGTCGCAGTCGGGGTTCTGGTGAGTAGCACTGTGGTCCTATGTTACCTCGTAAGCACATCAACATTGGTGCTTGCATATTGCTAAATGGTAAAACCTTGAGACTCGAGGCCCTCATTGACTCTGGTTCCCTTATCTGCTTGACTCTCAGTTTGTTGAACAGGCGCTGACTTTTTCCATTGATACGCCTTTGGTAGTCAACGCGCTCAATGGTGATGTATTGGCCCACATCACTCACCAAACTAAAACATTATCTCTGTTACTAGCTGGTAACCACCGAGAACAATTTGCTTTTCATGTCATGTCATCATCTCATGCCCCGCTGGTACTCGGTTTACCCTGGCTCCAAAAACACAACCCGTGACTGATTGGGCAGCAGGCAAAATTGGGTAAGGTAGTTGGAGTCCTTTTTGTTATTCCTCCTGTCTCAAGTCACCTCTCAGCTCCGGAACGTGAAAGCATGGAGACCTACATTACAGACTCCCTGAACTCAGGTATTATTCGCCTTCTTCTTTGTCGAAAAGAAAGATAAGACTCTGAGACCATGTATTGACTTTCGAGGTCCGACTAACATTACTACTAAAAATGAATACACATTACTTTTCATCAACTCTGCTTTTGAACCTCTCCATGGCGCAACCATCTTCACCGAACTGCACCTGCGTAACGCAAATCACCTAGTGGGTATCAAGGAAGGAGACGAGTGGAAACGGCATTCAACACGCCACTGGGACATTTTGAGTATTTAGTGATGCTGTTTGGACTTACTAATGCCCCGGCCATTTTTCAAGCTATGGTGAATGATGTGTTGAGAGACTTTCTGAATTATTCTGCGTTTGTGTACCTGGATGATATTCTGAGTTTCTCCCAGAGCCTCGAGGAGCACATTGTGCATGTGCGACAGGTACTGCAGAGGTTGAGGGAGAACAAACTGTTTGTTAAGAGGGAGAAATGTGAGTTTCAAGTCCCATTTGTTTCTTTCCTTGGCTATATTTTGGAGAAAAGGCAGGTGAGAACTGATCCTGCTAAGGTCAAAGCCGTGACCAATTGGCCCCCACCTCAGTCACGTAAACGACTCCAACGGTTCCTGGGCTTCACAAATTTCTATCGGCGTTTCATCAGGAACTACAGCCAGGTAGTTCAACCGCTAACTAGACTCACATCTCTCTCTGTGCCTTTTGTTTGGTCTCCAGCGGCTGAGGAGGCGTTTCTGGAGCTCAAACGATGCTTCTCCTCGGCTCCCATTCTGGTTCAACCAGATCCTACCCATCAGTTTGTGGTTGAGGTTGACGCTTTTGATATTGGCGTCGGCGCAGTGCCTCAGAGAGTCGCTGATGACAAATTACACCCCTGTGCTTTATTTTTAAGAAGCTGTCGCCTGCAGAGCGCAACTACGACGTGGGAAATCATGAACTTGTGGCTGTGTAGTTGGCACTCGAGGAGTGGAGACACTGGTTGGAGGGGACAGGGTCACCTTTTACGGTATGGACTGATCATAAGAATCTGGCTTACATTCAAGGTGCTAAACGGTTGAACTGTTGCCAAGCCCGGTGGGCCCTGGTTGAGCAAGAATGTGAAGCCTGACACCTTATCCCGGCAGTTTCATGACAGCAGGGATAGTTCTCCTGTTCCTGACACCATTCTCCCTGCATCCTGTCTGATCGGCTCCTTGACCCGGGAGATTGAGTCCCTGGTAAGAACAGCTCTCGAAACTAACCCAGATCCTGGTGGTGGTCCCCAGGGTCGTTTGTTTGTGCCTGACTCTGTACGTCCTCAGGTCCTTCAGTGGAGTCACACATCCCGGTTCGCCTGCCATCCTGGTTCCTCCCGCACCTTCTCGTTTCTCCAACGGCATTTCTGGTGGCCAACAATACATCAAGGCCTGTACTGTGTGTGCCCAAGGGAAAGCGACACATCTTCACATCATCACACCACCTGCAGGTCTCCTCTGTCCGCTCCCAGTGCCCGGCCGTCCTTGGTCTCACATCGCTTTGGACTTTGTAACCAGACTGCCTTTACCCCATGGTAATGACACTTTTCTTACAATTGTGGATCGTTTCTCCAGAGCGGTACATTTTGTTGCCCTTCCTAAACTTCCCTCAGCTACAGAAACCGCAGAACTGTTGGTGAATCATGTGTTCCGGATGCATGGGATTCCAGCAAACATCGTGTCGGATAGAGGCCCCCAGTTTTACATCCAGAGTTTGGAAGGAGTTTTGCCGGGCATTGGGCGCGGCGGTGAGCTTATCGTCTGGGTACCACCCGCAGTCTAACGGCCAGATTGAAAGAGCCAATCAGGATCAGGAGACAGCGCTGCGCTGCATTTGTGCTCGGAACCCAGCCTCGTGGAGTACTCATCTCACCTGGGACGAGTACTCACACAACTCTCTGGACATCTGCAGCTACGGGTATAACACCATTCGAGGCGTCTGTAGGATACTTACCACCTTCGTTCCCTTCTCAGGAGCAGGAGATCGCTGTGCCATCGGTCCAGCTCAACTTCTGCAGGATCTGCAGAATCTGGAGGGAAACCAGAGCGTCTCTCCTGCGCACTCAAGACCAGAACCAGAGTTTGGCTGACCAGCGGCGTACTCCTGCCCCAGAGTACAAACCAGGACAAAAGGTTTGGTTAAGTTCTAAGGACATTTCCCTCAGTGTAACCTCCAAAACACTGTCTCCCAGGTTCATTGGTCCTTTTGAAATCAAGTCCATTGTGAATCCCTCTGCGGTTTGCCTCAAACTCCCGGCATCATTGAGGATCCATCCCACCTTCCATGTCTCCCAGAAACAGTATACATGATTGCCATGCTAACATTGTAGCCTTGTGCTTGCTGCTTTACTGCCTGCCTTTGGAACTGCCTGCTAGCCGCCTGCTCTCCTGTGTTTCCCTCGTCGAGTGAGTACGCCCGAGACGACGGACCTCAGTACACCGTGCTGCAACACCGCCATTGCTCTGCAGCAGACGTCACACCACGACACCTTCACCTCTCCCTCACTGGAGACATCACGAGCCACAACGGAACCCCGGGACTTCGCACCACCCTTCCTCTCTTTCACTTGTCCTTTCACTTTTGAAAATTAAACATTAAAACATTCACTGTTACCTGTGGTTCTCAGTCGTGCTTTTGGGTTCTGATATTGCAAAAACCATAACAAAATATCCAAATAGGAGTAATCCTCAAAAACAAAAAAAAAGAGTTTTTAGTGAACAATCCCATATTATTACAAAATATTTCACAAATGTTTTAAGGAGATAGGCCTGCACTTCCCACAAATGGAAAAAAAAACCTCATAGTGGTAAAATATAAAACCTCGTTACCTGTTCAGATGACGTTTATTACATTTTAATACTTTTCAATTGCCTTAATTTGTGCTAATTTCTTTCACTACCTTTTAATACCTTTTACAACCCCACGGACACCCTGTGACTGTAATACTTAAGTTCATGTTGTCCTGCAAACGAGAATTCTTTTATTTCTGATAAACGCTGCACTCCTCTAACTTTTGTTTTTTGATTTCTGTTAACTCAAGCTGCAAGCTGTGTCACTCTCTCACTCCCCTCTCTGTAGCTTTCTTTTGGTCCTCTTTCTCCTTCTCACATTTCATTTAGGCTAGTTTCTGCTGGACCATGGCCCCCCAGAAATATATTTCTCTCCTGGCTCCCGCTGCCTCACATATTGACTGATCTTGATCATACCATTGGCTTCCATGAATAATTGCTCTTTTCTGTTTTACTATCCACTTATATATGTAGATAGTATGAATAGATAGAATGAATAGATATAATGTAACAATTTTACATTCTGATGGGGTTTTTTTGTGCTAATTATCTTGTGTGGTCTGTCTTCTTACAGGTCAACAGAGAGGAGGCGCATCAGAGCTGCAGCAATCTGTCCCCCCTCTCTGCATCTGTAACTTTCACACAGTCAATGATGGGGAGATTTGGTGCATGATTCCTGCACTGAAAGGGCAGTGTGAATAGGGCTAACGTCTTCTATGGTAGGGGGCACATTGGCTGAACAGAGCAGAGTTTCCCTCTATAAGTTTGTAACTAGTTTGTGAAATACACAATGACTCCATATGACTTGTCCATGAGTCATGAGCTACTTCGTTGTGTTGGTCATGGTTATCTGTTTGTCATGTTAGCCAGGTAAGTTGGGCTTGACTAGCTTAATATTAGTGCAGGCCAGCCAGTGAGAGGGAAGAGGGAACAATTGTGCTCAGTAAAATGCATTGCTGGCCTGGAACTAAACAAACAGTGTAACGTTAACGTCCCAATCCTTGACTCCTCTGCAACAACCGAAATGTCACTCTTATTGATCATAATTTCACATGCCATGTAACATTAAGCATACCATAGTCGAAATGTTTTGGAACTTAATACAGTTAATACTAGTCAAAATAATAAGGGTTTTGGAAAATTATTTAGTTCTATTGAAGTATGAGTCACACTCAGAACTTCAGGAATCTTCTGAAATTCAATGACAGTGTGTATACACAAATAGGAATTCTTGAAATATAAAGTTAGAAAAATATTGAACATCTTCTACAAAAAAAATGGACTGTTATGGCTAGGAAATAGGAAAAGGATTTAAGAAAACATTAAAATGATGGAAATGCATAACCAGCTTGTCCCATCCTTTTTCACAAAGCTAAGTAGGCCTATATCTGATCAAAGGTTAAGTGGATAGAGGAATAAGAACAAAACATTTACTATGGTTTCAAACTAGAAGGATGTCAAGACAGGAATGCCATTAAAACATTGAAGAATGTGCTGGTCCCAAAACAATTTCTGATTAAAAATGTTCTTTCTGTAACCATTTTTATAGAAACTCATACTCTAAACATGACTATTAACATTTTTCTAATTGATACCCACACTGGTTATTATGATGCAGAAATAATGCTTGAAGAATTGGATAATGCACTCAATCGTTTACAATACCAATGTGGTATACAGTTGTCCCTCGCTATAACGCGGTTCACCTTTCGCGGCCTTGCAGTTTCGCGGATTTTTTTAGTGCAATTTTGCATGCTTTTTTTTTTTTTACAGCACATTGTTTTCTGCTTCCTGATTGGCTAAGGGAGAGCCCGTGCGTCGTCTTCTGCGTCCTGATTGGCTAAGGGACTGTAGATCATTGTCAATCAATCTCCTCCGTACGGTGTCTCTTGTACAGTACAGAATGCATTCAGCTTGCCAAATTTACAGTATCTTTGATCGCTGGCAGTGTGACTGAAGTGCAGTATGTTTGCAAGCTTTCTCCCCGACAAAACCCACAATGTCGACGAAACGTTCTGCACCGACAAAGGCACCTGCGGTCGCACCCAAAAGGCAGAGAAAGATGCTAACCATCGCACAAAAAGTTGGACTTCTTGACATGCTAAGGTAGGTAAAAGTTACGCGGCTGTTGGGCACCATTACGGAATAAATGAATCTTCAGTTTGTTACATAAAGAAGGAGGAAAATAACATAAGGACGACAGCAGCAATAAGTTTTAACAAGGATGCAAAGAGGGTTGTAACTGTCCGCAACAAGACATAGACGTAAGGATGGAGTCTGCTTTAGCTTTGTGGATCAGTGACTCCAGGAAAAAGAACATTACGCTGGATACCAACATCATCCGCACAAAAGCTAAACAGCCTTATGAAACTTTTGCTGACAGCGATGACGTCCATGACAGCGAGGAGCAGGATGATGCGGATCCCAGGCCGTCGACAAGTACTTTTCACACAGAACCAAGCCCATTTAATGCCAGCAAGGGCTGGTTTGAGAAATTTCAGAAACGCTTTGGACTTAAAAATGTTTCTCTGCACGGAGAGGCCGCGTCTGCGGATACCGCTGGAGCAGAGGCATACGTGAACAACAAATTCAAAGTGATCATCGAGGAAGGGGGATATAAGCCTGAACAAGTTTTTAATATGGATGAGACTGGCTTATTTTGGAAACGAATGCCCTCCCACACCTTCATAATGCAGGACGAAGCCAAAGCCCCAGGATTTAAAAAAAGATCGCGTGACTCTGGTTATGTGTGGAAATGCTGCGGGCTTTATGATAAAACCAGGGCTAATTTAAAGGTTCAAAAATCCTAGAGCCCTAAAAAACAAAAATAAGAATGCGTTGCCCATTTACTGGATGCAAAAAAGCTTGGATGACAAAAGCGCTCAATCTGGATTGGTTCAAACAGTGTTTCATCCCGGAGGTCAAGCGTTATTTGAGAGGAAAAGGACTGGACTTTAAAGTGCTTCTTCTCATAGACAATGCCGGAGGCCACGCTGATGATTTGTCATATGATGGTGTGCAAATCGAATTTCTGCCGCCAAACACTACATCGCTGATTCAGCCCATGGATCAAGGCATCATCCGCGCTTTCAAGGCTCTCTATACGCGCAACATCTTGTTGCGGTTATGGACTCGGATCAAGATTTCTCACTACAGGCCTATTGGCGTGAATACACCATTGGATCATGTCTCCAAAATATTCAGAGGGGCATTCAGGAGATGAAAACTGAAACTTTAAATGCCTGCTGGAAAAAACTGTGGCCAGAGGCAGTGCACAACCCTACCGGATGCTCTCTGATGAGATCCATCACTCTGCGGTAGATGCAGCTGTGAATCTGGCTAGACAGCTCGGAGGAGATGGCTTTAATGATATGACTCCTGATGACATTAATGCCCTGGTTGATGCCCACTCACAACCGCTGACTGATGACGACCTGGCAGAGATGACAAAGCCACCAAGCGAGTACGAGGGAGAAGAGGAAGAAGAGAACGCAAGTGTTGATAAAGACGAGGAGGATGGACGAACACTTGATCGCTTGGCAACCATGGTAAGAATGGCCGATGAACTTCAGCGAGCTGCACAAGAATGGGACGCTTTGATGTTTCGTTCATTACAGTTCTCAAATATAATCGAAGGTGGTATGTCTGTTTATAAGAATCTTCTCGCCCAGAAGAAAAAAGAGCGCCAACAACTACCCATAACTATGTTCTTCACTCGGAAAAAGACACCTGCACCGACGCCTTCAGTGGAAAAAGACGCTACAATGGAGCGGCGCCAGGACGAAGAGTAACGGTCAGAGGAACTCTGAAATACGCGTGAGTCACTACTGTATTGATAATTTCTAATGTGTCCAACCTCGTATGTTGCTTGTTAACATTACATTCGTTATTTCTAAAAGCCATCATAATTATTTATAGGAAAACGTTTATATTTTTATTTCTCAAACAAATGTTTGGGCCTGAAAACAGGTTGTGGTCTTTGGTTTCTTCTATAATACTGTACTTATTTTTCTACGAAGGTTTGAACTTTGAGAGTGTTTAAACAAGAGAGAAATGTGAGAAAATGTTAATGCCTGTCTGAGAAAAGTGTATAAAGTGTGTAGTGAGGGGTTTTGCAACCTTAAAACATTTATAATCATTGTAAAAAATAAAGCTGACTACTTCACGGATTTCGCCAATTGCAGGTTATTTTTACAACGTAACTCCCGCAATTAACGAGGGACCACTGTAACCACAAATTGTAACATTTTCGGTTTGGACATAGGGAAATTCTACACAAGGTAAAAAGATCTTGGTGGGTATAGTAACGAGGGACCACTGTAACCACAAATTGTAACATTTTCGGTTTGGACATAGGGAAATTCTACACAAGGTAAAAAGATCTTGGTGGGTATAGTCTTCCAATGAGAATAAAGGTGTCATAGTTATAATTCCAAAACCAGGTAAAAATCTAATCTAAATCACATTGTTAAACAATGACTATAAACTATTATCAAATATATTCAATTATTCTCTAAAAAGGTCAGTCACCACTGAACCTCTGTCAGGTTTCTTTAATGGTAATCTAGTCACAATAAAATCCATTTCATACAAGATATACTAGATTACAGTGAACTGACTAAGGATAAGGTTTTTATTCTATTTCTCAATTTCAAAAGCCTTTGGCATGCTTGAACACCCTTTTATGATACATATTGTGGAAGCATTTGGTTTTTGGGACAGTTTCATAAAGGTCATTAATAGCTGTGTTTCATTACCTCACAGTATCATGCCTTGTTTGATGTACTGAAAGAAATCCGGTAGGGTTTAAATGCATTTGGATTAGAACTCATAATGAGTCAGTTCCAAACAACACAACCCTGTTCCTCAAATATGAACATCAGATTCCTGTTGCCATACAGAACATTAAACTCTTTAAAACTGTGATCTGCACTCCTGCAGAGGAGAGGAGAGGTGCTATGGACACTTAATATAAAGAACAACACACCTGCCATTAGAACATATCGACAAAGAGGAGAGGACGTCTTCTTATAACCTAAGAAACTGACAATATATTATTTTGTGCCGTCACATACATACATGTCACAAACTGGCATGGTCCGTGCACAGCTCTGGAAAGGAAGGCAGGCTCTGCAGCAAGTGATTTAAGTAGTTCAGAACCTCATTGGTACCAAGCATCAGTGATATCTTCTGTTCTTTTCAGAAAAACAGCTGTTCAGTTGTGACTCAAATGAAGCTGTACTACATTAAAATGGTACAAACTAGGGCTGGGTATCACCAGGTACCTCGCGATACAATACTATCACGATATTTTGCCCACGATAACGATAATATCACGATACAGCGATTCTGCGATAATCGATATATTGCAAGGAATTTCATCCACGATACATCATGATATCTGTATCACTGAAGAAATTCAGAATTTATTGACTGCACTGAATCCATTTCACAGGAATTACAAAACACTGTCAATCAATTTCACATGAATGACAGCCAAGTAAACAAAGAGTATATTGCACAGTGTCTCTTCTTAACACACACACACTGACTACAACT
Organism: Sparus aurata; assembly: GCF_900880675.1. Taxonomy (NCBI): domain Eukaryota; kingdom Metazoa; phylum Chordata; class Actinopteri; order Spariformes; family Sparidae; genus Sparus; species Sparus aurata. The sequence continues at coordinate 29,483,916 of NC_044202.1, read as the reverse complement.
ATCATTAAATATCTATATGTGTGGGTTTCAAAGCCACTTAAACCATTTTTTAAAAATTTATTTGGTTGTATACCTATGTTTGAATAAAGATAAAGCTGTCCTCCGAAGAGGGGTGGTGGTGATGGGCCAAAAAAAAAATATATAATTTTTTTTACATTTTTAAATATCGATATTTGGCACCAGTGTATCGATAACGTACCACAAGACGAAATATCGAAATATCGCGATATATCGTAGTATCGATATTTTGGCACACCCCTAGTACAAACTGGAGCTAAGTGAAGCTAATTTGTCTCTACCGAAGGTGTACATGTTCAAAAGTCATTTCTTGAATCAGCTGGCCATTGTAGATTTCCAAGAAGTTTCTCAGAGCATATGCAGGAGGACTATTTTTGGTTGTGTATTAATATACATTTGGTATACTAGTATTTAGCAGCATAATTTGTGCAGTATAATTTGAAGCAGCATAATTTGTGCAGTATGTCACTTAAACTAAGCTCGCTGCAGTCACAGACAAAAATGTTTTATTGGCCTAATGTCACATCTAGCATATCAGCCCACAAGAAGTGACTAGTACAAACAATGGGCCTTATTCTTCAATTTTATTTGTTTAAATGCAAATTAATTGTCCAAGTTGTGGACCAAAATTACTAATATATGTTATAATATGTTATTATTTACCCATATATTCACCATTCCTCAGTTTCATTGTTGCACTCATTGTTACACAATATGTGCTAAATGAAACTTTACCAAATTCAATCAGAGTAACAAATACAAGTCTGTGTAAGCAGCCATACTGAACAACCTTTGTAACCCCTATTCGAGCAAGGCTGGCCCAGAAGCCTTTCCAGCAGGTTGGAATGTTTCAATAAGTCATTGTCAACACAAGAAAGCCTTTGATGTTTTGACATTTATTACAGAATGTATAGAATTTTCAAAAATATCTGTGCAATAGAGGACACTAAAGGGCACCCTTTGTGAGAGGAAGGAATTTGTAGTCAAGACCATACATAGAATAGAAAATCAGAATAAAAATACAAAGAAATACTATAGCAAAGTATGTACTGTATGTTCTAGACTGACAAAGTTATAGTCCTGTGCAAACCTCTGCATCATGGGATGTGCAAAAGTTCAGTGGAGAGAATATGTGTCATGTAGGGGTCTAAAACAATTAAAGTTAAAGTATGACTACACGGACAGCCGATCACAAACGCCAATCAAATCAATCTTAATGTACTGTGTGCCATCAATGGCATGATTCTAAAGTTATGAATCGTGAGTAAGGCAGCTATGCTGCTACTTGATCACAGCATTTTCAAACTCTTGTAAAAATAAAAGGTCAGCGCGAGGGATATGTCTGCCCTCTGCTTGTCAGGTAAAAATCAAGAAAAAATCAATAAGATTCCCTGGTCTTCCCTGGTCTTTAATAAAAAATATGAATATAATATAAAAACTGTATCGTATGATACCAAATCGGAATCAAATTTTATTGAATTGTTCCGTAATAAAAAATATTGTCCCTGAATCGTAGCCTAGCCCATGTATCTAGATACGTTTCACATCATCTTATAAGGGAGAGATGCACACCCCTAGTTTTATGGGATGATTGTCAAAGGTGTCATCTTAATGTATATTGTAGAAACAGATGTCCACTTGTTGATGAGAAAGGCTGCAGATGAGAATAAAGAAAGGGTGGTCATTCATCACTAGTTCATCAGACTTTTCATAGGACATAGAGATTACAAAGTACAATTAACTGCGATCTTCAGCCACTTGACACTTACTTGTCACTGTCACTGGTCCAATGTTTGCTAGAGCAGGATCTTTCAGCTTGGCAGGCCTGGTCGTTTCTTCATGGGTTAAGAAGCCAACCTGCTCCTTGTTAATAGCTGTTACAAGAATTTCAGGATTTACTAACTGTATGCAATATCTATCAATGTCATTGCTACAGTTAGACAACATAATACATCTTGCAATGTCCTCAAATATCTAGCAAAGTTTCCCAACCAAAAATCTTGCCTCATCTTATGACAGCAATGGTCAAAATAAGACTGCTATCTTATAATCTTCATGTGTAGCCATTGTGTATAAGTTTACCGTACAGCTGATTTTGCTCAGTTTTAGCAATGCAACAGTAACAACAAACAGTCATATCACACCGACTATTACAGTATGTGTTGTCATTAGACTAAAAATATTTTTCGGTAAACAGCAACATAAGATATTACTTACCAGTCTAAAGAAATGTTGCAAGTTCAGCTTTTTACTTGCTTTAGCCGTCTCCAGCGTCGGAAAGCCCTGGAGATATGTACTCTTGTTTAGCTTTTTTTTATGTAGCTCCTTTTTTTGCTGCAGACCTGGTTCCTCACCGGAAGCTGTTATTTATGGTGATCAAAGTCCTTTTTCTGGAGCGTCTGCATCGTTTGTTCACTAACTAATTGACGGCTTCTATGCGGTACCCATTCCTTCTGGCCAGCTTGACTTATTCATACTCTCCTGTGGCAGACTAAGGCTCACTATTGCCTCTTGCGGAAGATGTAATATTACAAGAAGGCACACTCTGTCCCTGGATGCTTAGCTGTAGAAATATCTGCTATATGCTTTTTAATGTTTCAAACTCAAATTATGTATATAGCCTACCAACCCTACATGTAACCCTAAACTTGACTTAACTCTTTAGTTCAAATGTCTTCCCCATACATCATCAGTAGATGTGACAAACAAGATGAAACACCCATTCCCACACACACACCAAATGAATAGGTTAGGAATTTGTCAGGAGGTTTAGGTTGTCAGCTGGATGGGCAACAATGTTGGCTGCTGTTAGCCAACATGCTAGCTCAACAAAACCATGACAGATTTCCAAGGCAGCTGCTGCCTCGGATCATCTTAGCATTGTTCTCACGTCTCTCTTTACCTTAGCAAGGAGGCAGAAGGGCTACTACTTGCTGCTGGCTGCTACACGTTTATATATTGGTCCCGGTTCTCCTCTGCACGACTCAGAGGAAATCCGGGAAGCTGCAAAACGAAATTCATTTCGCTTTGACGATGCGCCTTGCCATCTCACTGCTTTTAATAGCAACCAAACGCACGACTCCATGTTAATAAATCTACTTTTCTGTGGTAAATAAAGACAGACATTAAAACCAAATTAAATTGCTGTCAGATGATCATTAACGGAAAATAATGAAACGCATCCTCACTAGATGCCAACATATCGGATCTGTTCAGGGACATGAATAATGCTGCAGATGTAGGCTCGGTAATACTAATATATATATATATATATATATATATATATATATACACACACACACACACACACGTTTCCTTGCGTAAAGGTGGCAAGACAAAGCACAACTGGATCGGAAAAAAGAGGTGGTTGCCTTCAAAATAAAAGCGCCTGTTTTGTTAAAATGTCATTTTAGCACATGTTCGCAAAGGGTGAGACCCCTTATTTTGAAAATCTTGACTGGGAATTCTCTTCGCTACTGTCTGACTTGACGCTGACTACAATGTCTCGTTGCAATATCGTGCAGCTATCTAACGTTAGCAAAATACTACATGTGACAACCACTTTTCACATGTGGATATATTCGTTACAAACTTCAATACACAGCTGCAGCTAATGCCGTTGTAAAGCATATTCAACATCTGTCCGACCTGACAAATGGCAGGCAGCTAACATTGGAGCAATGAAAGTCAACGGCACCGGTTAGCTTAGCATACTAGCTAACGTTAGCTAGCTCGGCAGCGAAGACAGCTTGTATCATGACACTGACGTTCATAGGCAACGACGATAAAACGCCACTTACATGCATTATTGAAAACCATTTTGAGCTATTTATGATACAGTTAACTTACCCGTTAGAATCCCCACTCGGGTCTGATGGTCGTGGTTGGTGAGCACCATCCCGTCCGCCGCCATGTTTACAGCCTCTGTCTGCACTGTGCCGGCACATAGAGTGTAGTGGTGTGCGGGGCTGCTGCACCTCTGGAGGACAACTCTGTATTTGTGAGCATGCATCTCCTTTGGTTTTGATTTGAAGCAAACACCCAGATAAACAGTTTAGTTTAGACTGGAGTATTAGGAATAGTTCCACGTGAGACTCCATAATAACAGTGAGATGACATAGTGTAAAATACTGTATATTACATTGGCGTGATAGTGTCCAGTCAGTCATCAATCAGTAGTACTTGTAGTAGAAGATAATATGTTGGGGTTGTGGATATCAAATAATACTGTAATAAATACTACATATAGCAACAGCTGAACTATCTGTTGTCTACATTTAGTATTTTCAAGCAAAGTAAACATTGCAAACAAGAGATTGAAGGGTATGGAAGCAAATTTGTACCATAATTCAAATTAAAATGCATTTATAGAAATGCTTTTTCATTTTAAGAATGTAGCTGCATTTTTTGACTCATAAATAAAATTAGTAATAAATCATCCAAATTGCATTTTCATTTTCTTCTTCAAGACTGCTCATTTTGTAACTTAATTCAAATGATAAAGAAAAGGACATCTAAGATTTAATATTCAAAAGATGGCCAAGCAAATAGGTACCAAAATTCAATTTGAAATGTCAAATTTGAAAATTAAAATGCATTAGCATAAATGCTTTTTCATTTCAAAGTCAGAGCTGCATTTTTTGACTCATAAATAAAATAAGTAATAAATCATCCAAATTGCATTTTCATTTTCTTCTTCAAGACTGCTTATTATGTAACTTAATTCAAATGATTAGGAAAAGGACATTTAAGATATAATTTTCAAAATATGACCCAGCAAATAGGTACCAAAATTCAATTTGAAATGTCAAATTTGAAAATTAAAATGCATTAGCCGAAATGCTTTCTCATTTCAAAGTCAGAACTGCATTTTTGACTCATAAATAAAATTAGTAATAAATCATCCAAATTGCATTTTCATTTTCTTCTTCAAAACTGCTCATTTTGTTACACAAAGACAAAGAAAACTGCTTTTTCGTTTTGAAGCCCTCCCCCCGCAAAAAAAGGTCCAAAATTCAATTTGAATTCGCAATCCCAAGCGGCGCAGGAGAGTGACGTCAGCGGCCTCTCTTCTTCTTCTGACCGACCGTGCTACGCATCTACGTTAGGGGGCGGCGGTGTGCTTGTGCCGCCCCTGAATTTGGACACAGCCATTGAGCGCTAGACCTTTTGTCGACATCGCCGCCATAATGGATGTGGCAGCTCAGCCCCGTGAACTAATACAAGTCAATGGAGTGAACTTCATAAAGCTTCTTCTACAAAGTGCTATAAGCTAATGTCTCTCTCTCCCCCACACCCACGCACCTGCAGCGGGTCACAAAATCACCGGCCGCTTTATAGTCTGGAGCCCCGCCTTTCCGAAACCCCGCTGTTCCGAACACAGACTTCAATTCATCGTAATGGCGGGGTTTCCCTTTTTTTTCGAAGACCCCGCTATTCCCAAAAGTCTATTGGGGAAACCCTCCATTCCGACCCCACCCCCACTCCGAACGGACACAATCAGAAAGGAAACGGAGGCTGCGCATTTATCCCTTTTTGCTTTGTGGGTTCAAACGGATCATGTGGCTGATTAACCGCAAAACAAGCCTACTTCATATTAATGACATAACGCTCATTATGCTTCAGCTGGACAAATGGCTATGTTGAACTGAAATTATTTTATCATGCTAAATATCCGAAATTGTATGAAGATTGCTCCAATGCGTTATACCGATCTTCGGACATATTCAGACACAGCCTGATATGGGTTCTGAGCAAAGAAATGTCTGTTTTCTTCCCCGGTCTGTTGTCAGCAGGAGCGGGGGCTGCAGGCTCGCGCCTGGGTGAAGTGGGCTCAAGCCAGAGTTCAGCCGAGAGAGAAAAATTGTGTATTTCTTTTGCTCTGTGGGAGATCTCCCACAACAGAGTGGATGAGAAACCAAGGGGGACAGATCTGCCCAGCAAACATCAGAACGCAGAGTGCAGCCTTTGTCTGTCACCTGGTTCAGCACCCTGGACAGCTGCCTGCGTAACTGGATGTGGGAATTTGATGCATTTGAAGCCGCGACATTTGGTTTAGAAACGTCATATATAATAACATTGTTTCGAGTCGTAAACACTTCTGTAAGTGGAAGAAATAAGAATCAATTAGGCTATTAGTGTTAGTCCTTCTTCATATAAAGTTGTGTTACAGTCGCACAGCTGGAGACCGCTAACAAAGTTAGAGACAAGAGAGACAATGAATGAAATCCCGCGAAATGATGTGCGGTCAATATGACCGCTTATGGCTGAAATAGGTAAAACAAATCACATTTTTTTTTCCTTTTCTGTAATTTATATAAAAAACTATTCTCAATTAAAATACAGACACTTTTAGAAAATGGTTAGAAGTCTGTAATGTTTGCATTTTCTTTACATCGCAGATTGATAACTTAATTGTGATAATGTTCAAAGTTATTATTATTATTATTATTATTATTATTATTATTATTATTATTTCACATACACACACACAGCAAGTATAATGGTACTGTGCTAGGTATTCTTTTCGTGGTTCTTGGTGCTTGGAGCAATATTGTTGTTGTGGCATTCATGCCAATAAAGCGAATTTGAAATGAATTGAATTAATAAACCTTTAGATTCTTGCCTATAGACTGATAAGTGTTGTGTTTACAAATGAGCAATACATCCAGATTTTTTGAGATTTGTATTGTCAATGGGAATTTAAATTTAAATGTCAGGCGATGTTTTCTTCATGGAAATTATTATTCGGGCAAACAATTATAAGAGAGAGAGGGAGCGCGGACGGGGAATCCGTTGTGTGACAGCGGAGCGGAGGGTCAGCAGCTGGATTTTGCACGCACGGTCAGTATTAGTAGGTGTTTGAGGTTTATTACGTTTGCGGACATTATTACATTCAATGTAATAATGTAACAGCATTTGCGTGCGCACAGTTTGCGTGTGTAGGCCCGTGGTCATGATAATCCGTCTATGGCTATAAGAGATGGATACACAATCAACTTCATGTAGTTTATATTGAATCAAAAATACATAGGTAGCCTATTGTCTTCTCCTCTGCTTTTTTTTTTCTTTTTCAAAGACAAACTGAGCAGCACTGCTCAATCCACTCAATCCGCTCCAGCTCCACCCGCCCGGCGCTCCTCGTGCCGACAGGACTGCCAGCTCTCCGGCGCCCCGGAGAGTGGCTTCCCCGTGCACACCTCCTCCTACTCTGACTTTGTCCGTGTTACAATAAACACTCCATGCATCCAGCTACAGCCTCCTGTCCGCTTCTGGGTCTCACCTTTGCTAAAGACACCTAACATTAACAGATCAAAACAGAGTAAACGGCAGCTATCCGACATCAGATCCACGCTCCTGCCTGCCCCAGCCAGCCCCCACACACCGGCCTGTCGCCTGCGCAGCCGCGTGGGAGGGGACAGGAGAGACCCCGGCGCTGCTGCAGAGGAGCCGTGGACTGCGATGACTCTAAGCAGCATGTGAATTACAATATAATCTATTTCTCGCCTTTCCCCCGATGATCTGAATAAGTCGCTAAATTTGTCGCTGGTCGCTTTTTCGAAATAACGTCGCTTAGAGGGACTGAAAAGTCGCTAAGTCTAGCGAGACAGTCGCCATGTTGGCAACACTGAAGAAGAGAGGCCGCTGACGTCACTCTCCTGCGCCGCTTGGGATTGCGAATTCAAATTGAATTTTGGACCTTTTTTTGCGGGGGGAGGGCTTCAAAACGAAAAGGCAGTTTTCTTTGTCTTTGTGTAACAAAATGAGCAGTTTTGAAGAAGAAAATGAAAATGCAATCTGGATGATTTATTACTAATTTTATTTATTTAAAAATGCAGCTCTGACTTTGAAATGAGAAAGCATTTCGGCTAATGCATTTTAATTTTCAAATTTGACATTTCAAATTGAATTTTGGAACCTATTTGCTGGGTCATCTTTTGAAAATTATATCTTAAATGTCCTTTTCCTTATCATTTGAATTAAGTTACATAATAAGCAGTCTTGAAGAAGAAAATGAAAATGCAATTTGGATGATTTATTACTTATTTTATTTATGAGTCAAAAAATGCAGCTCTGACTTTGAAATGAAAAAGCATTTCTGCTAATGCATTTTAATTTTCAAATTTGACATTTCAAATTGAATTTTGGTACCTATTTGCTTGGCCATCTTTTGAATATTAAATCTTAAATGTCCTTTTCTTTATCATTTGAATTAAGTTACAAAATGAGCAGTCTTGAAGAAGAAAATGAAAATGCAATTTGGATGATTTATTACTAATTTTATTTATGAGTTTTTTTTTACCATTAAATGTTGTTTTATACATTATCATATTCTATAATGTTCTGTCATGGAGTACATCACTTCACTGCTAACAGAAAAGAAAGCAGCTCACTGCCAGTTGCAACTTCTTATCGTGATCTGCAGTCTTTGTTAATTTTTTGTCATGATTGTTGTTATTAGTACCCATCAAAAATCACAGTTACATGTCAGGATGTGGTTATTATAGACATACTCAATATTTAACTGTCATGTAACATCACAGTAACAGCGTTACATACATTAGCAGCTGTAAACACATAAAACCTTAGAAAACACATCATGTGGTCCCCTTTAAACGCTGGGTGGAGGTGTATATTTTGGTAAATAACCGCCGGTTCCAAATAAATGATGAGTCTAATTTAAGAAGACGTGACCACTGACACTGCACGTTTTTCTTCTTCGCCTTTTTCACGTGTTGTGCCCAGAAGGATGCCAGAGAATTCACAGAGAAGCTGGCGAAGTTTGTGACATTTTCATCCCGGATTTTTGTGAGGAGGGAATTAAACGCCTGTCCCAAATAAACGCCTGAGGGGTGTACTGCGAAGCCAGTTTAGTGGGTTAGCGAGGTATGTTGAGTCTAAAGCCAGGCTTCCATGTACTACAAAGGTGGCTCTCTTTTAACCTGGCTAGATCACCATGGTAACTTATGCTTAGCTCATAACCTGGTCCTGACCATGGAGGACCAAACCTGACATAAGTATAAATAAATAAATAAATAAATAAATGCATGAATGCATAAATAAATACATAAATAAATACATAAATACATAAATAAATGCTGAAATAAATAAATACATGTATAAATAAATAAATGCTGAATCAAATAAATGAATAATTAAAGGACCTCCTACCTCCTCATTTACATATGGACACAGAAATACAGAAATAAATATATGTAGGTGAACAGAAATACAAAAATACAGAAATAAATAAATGTAGGTGAACAGAAATACAGAAATAATTAAATGTAGGTGAACAGAAATGTAGAAATAAATAAAAAGCATTTATTCTTTTATTTATACTTTTATTTATTGATACATTTATTTCAGCATTTATTTATTTATTCATTTATTTATGCATTTATTTATTCATACATTTATTTATGCATTTATTTATGCATTTATTTATTTATTTATTTATACTTATGTCAGGTTTGGTCCTCCATACCCAACCAGATTATGTTCAGAGTTTCAGCTTAAAATCGTCTATAAAAGCGCCGCTATTTCACCGTGTAACTCATTCGGAGATGGCGTCACCATTCATTGAGAACCCAGTGGACCTAGGAGCAAGAAAAATTCGGGGAGCAAGAATAATTCGGGCAGCACTACGACCAGAGCGGCTTCTTCGAGATCGCGCTGATCCGCTGGCATTTCCTGATGAAATTCTCTGTGAAAGATATAGATTTTCAGCCGAGGGAATACGGTACATTTGCTCACTTATTGAGCCGAGTGGCAGGAATGCCACTCGAAGGAGCTGTGCGCTCACTGTCGGGCAAACTGTTTTGTAGCCCTTCGTTTTTTTGCCACGGGAACCATTCAGTTGGTGATGCAGAAAATCTGAGCAAGAACACTGCGTGTTGCGCCATCTGCAAAGTGGTTCTTGCTCTTACTGAGAAGCTGAATATGTTTGTAGTGTTCCCAAGTCATTTGAGCATGCTTGTTAAGGAAGGATTCTATAAAATATCCGGTAATGTACTTTCATACCCCTCTACATCATCAGTATTACTTGCTTGCATAATGAAATCTAATATAGCCTATAATATATGTAAATAGGATTTCCCAGGATCATTGGTGCTGTGGACTGCACACATGTACCCATCACGGGGCCCCTTGGGGAACATGAGGCTGACTATGTCAACCGCAAATCCATCCACAGCATCAATGTGCAGGTGAAATCTCAAAAATAATTTCTGCAGGTGATCGGTGGCACATGCACAGTGAATGTATAGGCTTTTATCAGTGGCACACAATATTGTCTAGACAGACTTTTCACATGAGTGAAATATCCAGTTGCATTATAGGTCTTTTTAAAGGAATCTCTTTATGCTTTCCACCTTTGTGCAGTTAAATTTAACCAGAAATCCCGTTGACAGATGACTCGTGACCATCAATTGATGGTCACGAGTCATCTGTTAGTCTTCCTCTTTCTCATTCTTCTTCCTGTTGGCTTAAGATAGTGATGATATTAAAATAAAATGGGATACAGTATATTATCCACACACTGACAAAATGATGGGGCAGCTTGGCTACATACCACTTTGAATGATATTTTTGTATTTGGCTCTAACTTGCTGCCATTTCCGACTGCTGCTTCCACATCTTAATAAAATGCAATATGAAATATTAATTAGGCCAACCTAGAATTTATTTGTCACAGATAATGTGAGCTATTTTCACTGTCAAAAAGGTCTTTATTGTCATTGTACAGGGACAGTAGCTACATTTGCTTGTTCATCCTGACACAGTGATACAAAAAAAAGAACACTGAACATTTATAGCCTACGCACACTCAGTCTCGCTTTCAATAAAACACACATGCGCATTCTATAACTGAGATCAGTAAAATGTGAAAACAGTATAGACATCATTCAAAAATGAAAAAAGATAGTTGTTGCTTCAGTTTATTTATTTTTTAAATGGATGAGGGTTAATATGTAAAAGTTGCACAATGTTGAGCTTTCAGAAATTAAAACACTAAGGGCTTAATATCATATTGTAACGCCCCTGGTGGACTGTGGCACAAGGACTTGTGGGTATTCTGTTGTTGTCATTGTTTATGGTTAATTATGGTTCATGAATGTGTTCTGGAATAAGATGATGTTAAGACGCTTGCAGGTTAATGCACACTGGTTGTTCTGTGGATAAATTGTGATGAGTAACAAAGTTGATAAATGTGGCACCATGAATGAGGGGATGTCTGTTAAGATGTTGGTGTGAGATTTAAATAAATGGCTGAAGTCTGACCAGAGCTTGCCAAACTAAACACGGCTGACTTCTTTTTGCTGGTCCATTACATTGGTGTCAGAAGTGGGATAAGTCATGATGACTTCCTGTAATGAAATCGACGCCCTAATCGCTCAGATGGAAGAGAATGGACTGATACGAGAGAGAAGCAGGGTGAAGAGTTATGGCGAGCGGCCAGACGGGCAGAGTGATCTCCGGAGCGAGCGACGTGTGGAAAGGCTGCTGCGGGACGCCGGAGCCGACGGTGATCTTATGGGTCGCCCACCGTGGGACACGATCCTCGGAGTCGCCAGTGACACTCGCCAGCAGCCCAGCCTCGGCAAGGCCGGCATCGCCCTGCCCCCAGCAGCGATCCCCGGGACCACCTCCGCTGGCGTCATCGAAGCATCCAGGATGGTGGAGCAGCCTGAGAATCCCTGGCGGGCGGCGCTGAAACTGCCGCGCTACAATGGAGAAGAGCCAGCAGACACCTATCTGATCCAGGTTCAGCTAGCGGCACAGATTAACGCCTGGACAGCGGAAGAAGTTGCCGGTCATGTTGCTCTCTCCCTGGAGGGAAAGGCTTTACAGCTGCTCACCGACCTCAGACCGGAAGAGCTAAGAGACTGGATGGTGCTGAAGACAGCAATTCAACGTCAATTTGGATGTCGCATCCACGCCGACAACGCCAGAGATCTACTCTCCAAGTGCAGGAGGGGAGTTGGTGAAAGCCTGGGCGCCTATGCTGCAGATCTACGCACCTACGCCCGGCGTGGACACCCCAGCTTTAGTGAGGCTGTGCAGGAGGAGCTTACCGTCCAGGCCTTTATCAGAGGCCTCCAGCCTGAACGTCTGAAGGAACATCTCCGACTGCATGCCCCCGGCACACTGACAGCAGCCCTGGAAGAGGCCGAGCGAGTGGAGCACATCATATGCCCCGAAGGACATCGACGCAGTGATGCCTTCAGAGTGAGCCAGACCACCTGCGACGAGGAGGAAGTTGTGCATCGAGTCACCCCCTCTCCACGGCAGCGCCGCCAGAGGGGGTTTGACGAAGGCTGCTACAGGTGCGGGGTTCCTGGCCACATCGCCTGAAACTGCCCAGCTCCAACACCAAGGAACCAGCTATCGGCGGGGTTGTCAAACTAGACCGGGGTAACAGTGCGGGGGAACTGTTGCCCACTCGAGTTGTTTCTACCCCCAACTCCTTTTCACCACAAGTTGGACGCCTGGGTCGGTCACATGGACTATATCTGGACTGTGCCCTTGAGGGAGTCCCCTGCCGAGCCCTGGTGGACACTGGGTCCACTATTTCTCTGGTATGCCCAGGGATCCTGCCGAACTCCAGCAGATCACCGGCCCAGGGGTGGAGCCCCACAATGCAGTGCATCACTACTGTCACTGGTGACCGTGCCAAGATGATAGGAACCAGATCGCTTCGAGTGATGGTGGTCTGGTTGGCTAACATCCAGGATCCCTGCATCGTCGGCCTCGACCTCCTGGGCAAGTGGGGTGCTGTGGTGGACGTGTCCAGGGCAACGCTCTCCCTGGGCACTGAAACCATGGTTCTTCATGAGTCCAGCGACTGTGACACCCCAACCCAGGCATCTGAGCCGCCAGTGAGGACCGCTTCAGCAGAGAGGACTACACCGCCGTGGCCTCCAGTGTCAGCAGACCCCCCTTTCACCACCCAGTCGCAGACCGCGGAGGTCTAGGGGGCTATCAACGACCTTTTCAAAAGAAGCTGTCAGAATTTGAACAGAGAGCAGCAGCATCAGCTTAAGGACTTACTACAGACCTTCAGCAACGTTTTTGCTGTCAGGGACGAGGACTGCACCCACACCAACCTGGTCCTTCACGATATAGACACGGGGGAAGCCCGCCCCATCCGCCTCCGCCCACGGCGCCTCCCCCTTGCCAAGGGGAGGCTGCCCAGCAAAAGGTCAAAGAGATGCATCAGGCAGGTATCATCGAGCCCTCGAACAGCCCCTGGGCAGCCCCAGCAGTCCTGGTACGTAAGAAAGATGGCACCTGGCGGTTTTGTGTGGACTACAGGTGCTTAAATGATGTCACAAGCAAGGACTCTTATCCTCTGCCACGAATTGATGATGCCCTGGATTACATTGCTGGCTCCTCCTGGTTCAGCTCCCTCGATTTACGCAGTGGTTATTGGCAAGTGGAGCTGACACCAGAGTCCTGCCCTAAGACAGCTTTCTCGATCGGCCCGGGGCTGTGGCAGTTTAAGGTGATGCCATTTGGACTGTGAGTCCTGGCCGACATACCCCGAAACCGCTGTGTGGTGTACCTCGATGACCTCCTAGCCCATGCTGCAGACTTCCAGGGGGCGCTACAGAACCTCCATGATGTCCTCCAAGCCATCCGCCGAGCTAGACTTCGTCTCAACCCCAAGAAATGCCACTTATTCCGCCGGAAGGTCTCCTTCTTGGGCCTTGTCATCAGTGGAGAAGGTGTCGCCACTGACCCGACCAAAGTGGCTGCAGTTCGAGAGTGGCCAGCTCCAAGTAACGTGGCAGAGCTTCGCAGCTTTCTGGGTCTAGCATCGTACTACAGGAGGTTCATCAAAGGTTTTGCCACCATCGCTGCCCCCCTGCATCAGCTGACTCAGAAAGGCCGGGATTTCCAGTGGAGCAAAGACTGTGCTACAGCGTTCTCCCAACTTCGCTCTGCTTTGACGGAAGCTCCAGTGCTGGCTTTCCCAGACCCAGAGAGGATCTTCATTGTCGACACAGATGCCAGCAACACGGGAGTGGGCGCTGTGCTGTCCCAGGAGGGGGAGCACGGTGAACAGGTCATCGCCTACTGTAGCCGCACACTCAGCAAACCAGAGAAGAACTACTGTGTCACTCGGCGAGAGCTGCTGGCTGTTGTCCTGGGCCTTCGCCACTTCCGACCATACCTGTATTGGCAGCGGTTCATCCTGCGGACTGATCACGCTTCACTCACCTGGCTGCTGAACTTCAAGGAGCCAGAGGGCCAACTGGCCAGGTGGGTGGAGATCCTCCAGGACGACGACTTTGACATCCGGCACCGGGCTGGCAGACTCCACAACAACGCAGATGCGCTGTCCCGGCGGCCATGTGAGGGGGAGAGGTGTGGGTTCTGCCAATGTGTGGAGGATCGTCACCTACCAGTCCCCAGGGTGGCTGCTTCACAAGTTGCGGGGGCATCCGACGACGGTGACTGTGAGACCATCGATCCCCAGCAGCTCCAGAGGGACCAGCAGCGAGATCCTGTCCTCTCCAAGGTTCATGCCTGGATGGGGGCCGGGCAACGACCAGAGTGGGCAGCGGTATCGGCGCTAGACCCGGAGGCCAAGGCGCTGCATTCCCAGTGGCCCTGCATCGTAGCCCAGGACGGCATTCTATACCGTCGCTGGGAATCTCCGGCAGGCCATCGTGAGGTTCTGCAGCTTCTGGTTCCTCGCAGCCTGAGGAGCCACGTCCTCAAGCTGGTCCATGGTTCAGCGGGGGCAGGACATTTTGGTGTAGCCAAGACCCTACGCCGGCTGAGGGGGCGATTCTATTGGCCAGGCTGCCGTCATGATGTAGAGCAGTTTGTCCACCTCTGTGATGCCTGCCCCGCCAAAAAGGGTCCCACGAGGCAGTCACACGCCCCCTTGCAGCAGTATCGGGTGGGGGCACCGTTCGAGAGGGTGTGCGTGGACATCCTGGGCCCATTTCCCACGACCGACTGGGGGAACCGCTACGTCCTTGTGGCTATGGACTATTTTACAAAATGGCCAGAGGCGTACGCGGTCCCTGACCAGAGTGCCACCACCACTGCAGAGAAACTAGTCGACGAGATGTTCTGCCGGTTTGGAGTTCCCGAGGAGCTGCACAGTGACCAGGGGCGGAACTTTGAGGCCAGTGTCTTTCAGGAGGTGTGCTGTCGCCTGGGGTTGAAGAAGACTCGGACTACCCCCCTGCACCCCCAGAGTGATGGCTTGGTGGAGCGATTTAACCGGACTCTGGTTACACAGCTTGCTATTCTAACTGACCGCCACCAGTGAGACTGGGACCGTCATCTGCCCCTGGTCCTGTGGTCTTATCGGACAGCAGTGCAGGAATCAACCAAGTGCACCCCCGCAGCCTTGATGTTTGGGCGTGAACTGCGAACCCAGTGGACCTGGTGTTTGGGCCCCCTCCGGAACAGGAAGTGAGGGGAGAACCGGGGCTGGACTATTACTACCACCTCTGTGAGCGACTGAGAGTGGTACATGAACTTGCCAGGCAGTCATTGGCGGAGGCCGGGGTGCAGCAGAAACGAGCCTATGATCTCCGCACAAAAGGGGAGGACTTTGTGGCTGGTGCTCTCGTGTGGGTCTACAACCCAGTGCGGAAAAAGGGACGTTCCCCTAAGCTAGACAGTCACTGGGAGGGGCCCTGCACCGTCCTGAAGAGGCTGTCCGATGTTGTGTATCGGGTGCAGTTGCTGCGGAGGGGCCGGGTGGTGGTCCTTCACAGGGACTGCCTGGCACCTTACCAACCATTGGCCTCGGCCACAGAACATCCTGAGGAGGGGGAACAGCTAGTCTCACCACCCAGTCCCCCACAGGCTACTGGAGGTTGCCCTCGACATACAACACGTCGGCGGTGTCGGCTGCCACGGCACCTTCAGGACTTTGTTGTTGATACATGGCTTGCTGAGGACAGCTAATCCAGCTGGGTGGGGGCAGTGTAATGCCCCTGGTGGAATGTGGCACAAGGACTTGTGGGTATTCTGTTGTTGTCATTGTTTATGGTTAATTATGGTTCATGAATGTGTTCTGGAATAAGATGATGTTAAGACGCTTGCAGGTTAATGCACACTGGTTGCTCTGTGGATAAATTGTGATGAGCAACAAAGTTGATAAATGTGGCACCATGAATGAGGGGATGTTTGCCAGGAGAGACTCTCCGTCTGTTAAGATGTTGGTGTGAGATTTAAATAAATGGCTGAAGTCTGACCAGAGCTTGCCAAACTAAACACGGCTGACTTCTTATTGCTGGTCCATTACAATATTGATCATAATATTAATCATTGTTAACTTACGCATTTACACGGTCAGCAATTTTCTGCCAGCAGCCCTCCCTCGCTATATTGACAGTGTTACTTTTTTCCGTGATGGTTTCTTTGAATTCTTCATAGCCTTGCATAATAAGAATCTACTCATCTTGAGTAAAATATGTGGCCCGGGTTCGATACATTTTCGCACGGATGTAGAATAATATGACGTCAAACACCCCCTTTTATGTGAACACGCGCAGAGCACAAAGCAGAGAACCGGACTTGATAAATTAAGTTGATAACCACCGTCGCAGTATCATTTAACTCTGATTGGGGACATGGGGCTTTGTTGAGCTGCATCATGAGCACAAAGCCTGGCTATGTTGAGCCCCCTTTGCAGTACAGGCCTCTGGGCTGTTAAGTGATTGAAACAAATAAACGCCCGGCTATTATTTGGTATTTCACGTTTGTTCCCGCATCATCAGCACGAGCTGAACAATAAATCTAACACAGCAAGAGAGGCGGGACTTAAGGCAGGACAGATAATCATCAGCCGGTCAGTCCCAAAGCCGGTGTCAGGGAGGGGGAGAGGAGGCAGCTGCAGCTAGCGAAGACTAGAGCTGCCAGAGAAACTGAGCGACTGTAGTGAGGTGTTTGTGCAAAACTGCGGATAAACGGCAGAAATAGTGTGGGTGTTGAACCCTCTCACCGGGAAAAGTGTGGGTGTTAAAACACCCACATCCCCCACGGGTGCGACGCCCCTGTATACACTCACACACATATACTAGGGCTGCCACGATTAGTCGACTAGTCACAATTATGTCGACTATTAAAGTCGTCGGCGACTAATTTAATAGTCGACGCATCGTTTTTGTTTTTTGTTTTAAATTTTGTTTTTCTCTCAAAACTGCTGCGGCACCTTCCACTGCCGCGTCTGCCTTTCTGTACTTGACACACATGCGCAGTAGTGTTAATTGGGGTCAGCCGTGATGTCCTGGAAGTTATACCAGACGGGCTCTGGTATCATGGCTACCCAGCAACGGAGCTCAAAAGTGTGGAAGCATTTTAAGAAAACAAAAGAGAAAAGTGTGCAATGCAATATCTGCAAGGCAGAACTTGCCTTCCACAGTTAGCACAACTGCGATGCATGAGCACCTGAAAAGGAAGCACGTTGTGGCTAATTGTGACAACGATGAAGACACACCTCCATTGCGAAACCCCTCCATTCCGAAACACCCCCACTCCGAAACACCGCTGTTCCGACCCTCCCCCCAAAACACAGCTGTTCCGAAATTGATTTTCAAGTTTACATTACTTCCTACATCAAACACTGCCATCCGCTCACCGGCCGCACTCACACAACTCATTGTTTTTTATTGCTAATAGGCCTATGTCACTATCTTCATTTATTATGTAGTATATTTTCGCTTGCAGCAAACACATTTAAACGTTTGTCTAATCTTTTTACACGCACTATCTGTGGTGCTGAAATCCCCACTTCCAGCCGCACTCGCACAATTCTGAAATAAACTGTGGCCCATGGGTGCGATCTGCCGGGGAATGACCCCTCTGGTCGTTCCTTTTAACTTTTCAATTCAACATAGCCATTTGTACAGCTGAAGCATAATGAGCGTTATGTCATTAATATGAAGTGGGCTTGTTTTGCGATTAATCAGCCACATGATCCGTTTGAACCCACAAAGGAAAAAAGGATAAATGCGCAGCCTCCGTTTCCTTTCTGATTGTATACGTTCGGAGTGGGGGGGTTTCGGAATGGAGGGGTTTCCCCAATAGCCTTTTCGGAATAGCGGGGTCTTTGAAAAAAAGGGGAACCCCGCCATTACGATGAATTGAAGTCTATGTTCGGAACAGCAGGGTTTCGGAAAGGTGGGGTGTAACCGAAGAGGGACCGTCATCTCGGTAAGCTAACTGGCTAGTTAGCTGCTAACATTAGCGTAAACAGAGAGCTAACTTACTACTTACCCATATTGATAGCTGTAAACGTTAACATTAGCGATAACGATTTGATTCATTAGCCTTAGCACACATATTTCATGTGTTTTCTGTAACGTTATAACAGCTATGTGTTTGAATAGGAAATGTGGTAACGCTAATGTTTTCTAACATTATGTTTCAGTCAGGGGTCGCGTTAACCGAATATTTTCCGTCATTGACCGTTTTTTTTAAACGGTGACGGAAAAATCTGAGGGCCATCTGTCATTTTGACAGATTGCAATTCCCACCCCTGACCACTTGGTGGTGAAGAGCATATTACAGTAATTGGCTCTTGTAGAAGAAGAAAAGTAGAAAAGAAGAAAAATGTCACGGAGCGCGAAAAATGTTTGGAGCGTGTCTGTGACCACTATGGGTCACAGACCGGTGCAGCTGATCCACTGGTGCAGAAGGAGCGCATGCTGCGGGATTTCCTATCGCTGAAGTGGGTGCTTGCAGGATCAGGAAACCCCTCGTTCAGAGAGTCTTGCCGACTTCTGATCACTTCACTTGGAGAAGTGTTCCCTGCTTTCAAAACGTTGGCTGAAGTGGCGCTTGTGATTCCAGTTTCCAGTGTGGCAGCAGAGCGCGAATTCAGTCTCCAGAACAACATCAAAACAGCCATGAGAAGTCGTCTGTCCGAGGAAAAAGTCCAAAACCTCATGACAATAGCCTCTGCAGCAGTCCCACTTGAGACATTTGATTACGCGCAAGCAGGCACGCGATTCAAGTCCATGCAGACCAGGAGGAAGGTGTGAGACTGTGCGTTTAGGCCACAGGTAAACTGTTCATATTTCACTATTCATTGTTCATATGTAGCTACTGGGGCCACACAGTCAGATGTTTTTGTTACTGCGGAGAAAAAGTTGCATATTCTTCTGCTTGATGTGTGTATCCACGGTGTGGATTATTTGTTCAGCTTGTTTGGACTGAATATTAATTAAAATCAATTAAAATTAAATGCAATTGAATATGTCATTATTATCATTTGAAAAATTAAAGTGACCGGTAAAAATAGATTATGACGGGATTTTTATTACCCTGTCAGTCAAAATGACAGACAACGAAAAAGTCTAACGCAACCTCTGGTTTCAGTGCTAAAAAAGTACGTTCCTCTTCAATGGACGGCTTTGTTACAAAGCCAGCTACATGCACACCTCAGCAAGCAAATGTCCTGACTGAGTCCATACTGAACATGTTGGTAACGGACATGAGACCCCAAATCTGTCATTACCAGTGCAGAAAAAGGGATAACACAGAGATGGGGGAGTATTGGCACTATCTCAGCAGACAAAGAAAATCCAGTTATTCTTGCAGCTGCCTTGGACCCCAGATACAGAAAGCTGAAGTTTTTGACTCCTGAAGATGGCATCAGACTGCAGGGGAGTGTTGAAGTGCTTGCTGTCAAAGAAGCAAAAACGACTGGGACACAGGATGCAAAACTGCAGAGGGCCAATGGTTCAGGTAGAAAGAGTGCTCTGGAAACCCTCCTTCAGTCTGACACAGACAGTTTTAGTGAAAATGAGGATGGAGAATCTGAGGAGGACTGAAAGATCCAAGTTGTGATAAGTAAAGTTCGGCTGTACTTTGGAGAGGCCACACTCTCTAAATGGTGGAGTGAAAATGAGGGGCGTTTCCCCATCTTTTCTGTGCATCCCTGCAACCTCCACCCCATCGGAGTGGATTTTCTCTGCAGCAGGGAACATCTGCTCTCAAAAGAGAGCGAGCCTTTCTCCAAGACATGTAGAAATGCTAACTTTCCTGGCTATGAACAACAGCCTTGTGCAGTTTGGGATTATATAGAGTCAGAGTGTAGTAAAGTTGAATACAGTTGTGAGCACTGAGCACAAAATGCACTTTTGTTATATTTGAGTCAGTGAGACCAAAACTTTATTATTGTGAATAATTCCTTAGTTTCAGATGCCTACCTCATTTGATTTAAATGTAGCTATGTTTGATGCCAGAGACAATGGAAGGAAGAAAAACCTAAAAAAACCTTAAGTATTTATTTTTGTGTTGTTTAGGCCAGTGCCTTATCCTTATTTTACTCAGCTGTTTGCACTTTATGCTACACAGTTAAAGAATTGTTTGTTGCTACAAGCTGCATATTTTATTAAAGGTTTAATGAACTATCATCTTAATTGTCTTTATTTTTAGTTAGCATATACCTTAAACACTTCAAGCTTAAAGCTAATGATGGTTATCTAAGAGCAGCTGCATGCTGGTGCAATAAGCTGTATGTTTTACATTCAATTTACGTATGATCCGATTAGTCGACTAATTGAAAAAAATAATCGGTGATTAGTCGACCATCAAAATAATCTTTTGTGGCAGCCCTAACATATATATACTTGTTGGCCCTTTTGCCTTTACGCTGCGGTCCATCTCATCCCAAACCGTCTCTACTGGGTTTAGGTCAGGTGAGGTGTGTTTGGGGTCATTGTCCTGTTGAAAAATAAATGATGGTCCAACTTAAATGTAAACCGGATGGGATGGCATGTCGCTGCAGGATGCTGTGGTAGCCATGCTGGTTTAGTGTGCCTTCAATTTTAAATAAATCCCCAACAGTGTCACCAGCAAAGCAGCACCACACCATCACTCCTCCTCCTCCATGGTTCACAGTGGGAACCATGCATATAGAGACCATCCGTTCACCTTTACTGCATCGCACAAAGACACGGCGGGTGGAACCAAAGATTTCAAATTTGGACTCATCAGACCAAAGCACAGATTTCCACTGGTCTAATGTATATTCCTTGTGTTTCTTGGCCCAAACAGATCTCTGCTTGTTGCTTTTCCTTGGTAGTGGTTTTTTAGCAGCTATTTGAACATAAAGGCCTGATTCGCTCAGTCTCCTCTGAACAGTTGATGTAGAGATGTGTCTGCTACTAGAACTCTGTGTGGCATCCATCTGGGCTCTAATCTGAGGTGCTGTTAACTTTCTGAGGCTGGTGACTTGGACTTTTCCGGACTGACTGACCTTCAGTTCTTAAAGTAATGAGGGACTGCCGTTTCTCTTTACTTAGCTGATTGGTTCTTTGCTATAATACGAATTTTAACAGTTGTCAAACAGGGCTGTCAGCTGTGTGCCAACTGATGGTCCCAACCCCATTAGGAAGGCAAGACATTCCACAAATGAAGCCTGACAAGGCACACCTGTGAAGTGAAAACCATTTCAGGTGACTACATCTTGAAGCCCATTGAGAGAGTTCAAGGGTTTGCAGCGCTGTCAACAAAGCAAAGGGTGGCTACTTTGAGGAATCTAAAATATGAAACATATTTAGAGTTACAGTGCCCCCCTTGAACTTTTCCACATTTTGTCACATTTTAACCACAAATGTAAATGTATTCTATTGGTATTTTATGTGATAGACCAACGCAAAGTGGTGCATAATTGTAAAGTGGAATAATAAAATATAATAAAAATATAATAAAAATAATTTAAAAAACAGGAAAGTGTGGTGTGCAAAAGTATTCACACCCCTTTACTTTGATACTCTTAAATAAAATCCAGTGCAACCAGTTGCCTTCAAAAGTCACCTAATTAGTAAATGGAGTCCACCTGTCTGTAATCTATTCTCAGTGTAAATACAGCTGTTCTTTGAAGGCCTCAGAGGTTTGTTAGAGAAGATTAGTGAACAAACAGCATCATGAAGCCCAAGGAACACACCAGACAGGTCAGGGATAAAGTTGTGGAGAAGTTTAAAGCATGATTAGGATATAAAAAAATCTCTGAAGCTTTGAACATCTCACAGAGCACTGTTCGATCCATCACCAGAAAATGGAAAGAGTATGGCACAACTGCAAACCTACCAAGACATCATCCCCACCGTGAAACATGGTGGTGGCAGCATCATGCTGTGGGGATGCTTTTCATCAGCAGGGACAAGGAAGCTGGTCTGAGTTGATGGGAAGATGGATGGAGCCAAATACAGGACAATCTTGGAAGAAAACCTGTTAGAGTCTGCAAAAGACTTGAGACTGGGGCAGAGTTTCACCTTCCAGCAGGACAATGAGCCTAAACTATGGCTATGGTTTTCCAAACCTACTCTACTCATTGATGCATAATAAATCACAGTCTTGAGTTTACCAATGCACATAATACCACAATGAATTCCTTAAAAACAGTATCTAAAGAAGTCAAACAGATCAGCATGTCAAGCTGTTTGTGTCCTTTCCGCTGTGTTGTCCTTGAATACAGTCTTCACTATTGTGTGCTGAGCTGCATGGGGATGCTCCAATTGCTCGGAGAAAGGTGTGCACTTGTATGGCTTCCCCAAAGACAGGAGAAAAGCATGGGTGGCTTAAGTCAGAAGGAGCAATTTAACCACCTACAAATATTTTAATAACAAAAAATATGTGAGGTAATCATATTCAAACAATACATTTGAACTTTCAAATACCACACCACTAGGAAGATTAAGATTTTTTAAATTAAAACCAGAGAACACAGAACAGGAAAAACAATGCAAAAACCAAGAGAAGTTAAGTTGCCACCCCTCCCAAGAAGCCTATGATGTCATTCACCACATCGAGGAACTGTTTAGGACTGGTTCTTCCCTCATTGAGCTTCCAAACGCAGTGGGTGTGTTGGAGAAGGAAGCTCTGGCACTCTCCAGCAGGCTTCCATCATGCTGTGGAGTAAAAGAAAAGATCATCAGGAGATTTATTAGGTTGAGATTGCAGATTGAAGCAAAAGAAGAAAAAAAAAGAAAAAAATGACAGGAAAAAACAACACTGAAAAGATGGCCATCTTGGAAGCAAGAGCCGAACCAAGAAGGTGAAAAAGAACAGTGGCCTAGGTTCAACATCAAGCAGTGATAGTGAAAGTGAAAAGTGTTTCAGGACAAAGCCAGCATCACTGCCCCTCGACCTGCCTGTATCCGGCACACATCACTGTTCCACCAACTACAAGAACCCGGCTACAATCATGAACAAGAGACATATAACATCCTCGTCATCATCACTCCTGAGCTATAAGATCTTTGGTCCTTACTCTTCAGTTCTCCTGATGTGCAGCATGCAGCATGCAGGATCAATGCTGTATGATTACTTACATTATGAATTAACTATATTAATTAACTATATATTCATTACAGTTACTAATACAGACACCCATGTCATAAGGCGCACTTGTGCAATCTAAGACAATCCAGTTGAACTGCTCTGCCATACATTCTTCATTCATTAAAACTTTTATATTTCTAGTTTTAGCTGACATTGTCAAAAAGTTCCTGATATTTTGCCCACTCCATTAAGATACTTGAAGGCAAAATATAAGCAACAATTGTCGAGATAATGCAGTCCAGCACAGCAAAGACCCCCATTATGACCTGAACAAATAACATAAAGCAGAATGAACATCTTTCTGATAATGTCAACAAAAACTGAACATGTATAAGATTTATAAAAGCAGAAATTATGGCACAGCTGTTGTACTGCACTGCATGATGTTGCACCGGTGTATCAAATTATATGACTAATAGCAATAGTTATGTTTAGTATGATTCCTTCAATAATATTGCAAGGTAATACCCATTTAGTATGATTAATTATGCCTGACCCACCTTACTATGTTTCCAGTCTCACTGTGGTCCA
Organism: Sparus aurata; assembly: GCF_900880675.1. NCBI lineage: Eukaryota > Metazoa > Chordata > Actinopteri > Spariformes > Sparidae > Sparus > Sparus aurata. Next base: position 29,460,039 of record NC_044202.1, on the reverse strand, counting down.
CTCAGTACTCCTGAGGGCTGTACTGCGAAGCCAGTTTAGTGGGTTAGCGAGGTATGTTGAGTCTAAAGCCAGGCTTTCCTGTACTACAAAGGTGGCTCTCTTTTAACCCGGCTAGATCACCATGGTAACTTATGCTTAGCTCATAACCTGGTCATGACCAGGTTATGAGCACACACTGACAAAATGATGGGGCAGTTGGCTACATACCACTTTGAATGATGTTTATGTATTTGGCCCTCACTTGCTGCCATGTCCGACTGCTGCTTCCACATCTTAATGAAATGCAATATGAAATATTAATTAGGCCAACCTAGTATTTATTTGTCACAGATAATGAGTAGAGTTAATTATTTCTTTGATGTGGCCATGAATAAACTGATGAACTGATCAATGTTTCACCCGTTGTAGGGCAGTGTACGCCCAAACACAAATCTTACAGGCTTGAGCTATTTTCACTGTCAAAAGGGGGGGGGGGGGAAGGTGCGCGTGTGCCAACAGGTGTATCCAAGTAGTAATCAAGCCCATTAGCGCATATATACCCCCGTGGAGCACCGGGTGGGACGACCCTCACTCCCGACGAGGAGAAAGTCCTCTCCATCATCAGGAAGACGGCCTCTGAAGGCATTAGTGGGGGCATCGATGTTCAGGGGGACGAGGGGCTCTCAGAAAGTGAGGATGAAGAGGAGCCATCCGGGAGCGGAGCAGGGACGTGCATGCCCCCAGGAGAGATCGACCCCCACAACCGTGCCCTGTCCCTGTGCGCCAACCAGCAGGGCCCGGTGTCCGCATGCGGGGAGGCTTAACAGGGCGGCCCGCAATAACGACCTGCACCTGCAGCGAGACGCTGGTGCGCCTGGAGAGGAAGAAGCGATAAAGCAGGAGAGGTTGGAGCTGCACCGGAGACAGCTGGCGCTTGCCGAGGCGCAGTTCAACCGTCCCTTCATCTCGGTTCCGATCATCCTTCCCCAGGATTCAGGTGCAGGGCATTTCTATTTTTTATCTGCATTACGCAATGTATCCCGTTCAATTTCATTAATCAATCTCCCTTCATTGCTCCTACCAAACTCTCCTCTGCCAGCCTTCTGCCCCACAGCTGAGTTGGCCCACATGAAGCTGTCGTGTGTGCCTCCTGGCCACCTGGCGACGATGTCAGTGATGAGGCCATTGTGGTCCACCACCACCTGGGTGTTGATGGCCGCGTAGTGCTTTCTGCCGATCGAGCACGGATCCACCAGGGAGGGATTGTGGATTGGAATGAGGGTGCCATCCACCACACCCGGGGGATCCCAGCCACTGCGTGGAACCCTTGGTGGACCTGGCGGACCTCGTCCCGTGTGGAGGGCATCTTTTTGTGGGTCCGGGCATGGCGCAGGAGAATCGGTGTCACAGCTGCCACACTCCGTGACACCGATGCCTTGCCGAGGCCGGTGCCGTCCCCCACCACCTCCAGGAAGCTCCCCACTGCGTAAAAACGCAGCACAGCCAAGAGCTGCACTTCCGGGCTAAGGGGAAAATTGCAGCGGGTTGCTCGGTCTGACAGCATGTCCAGTGGGGAGAAGTGCTGACGCACGTATGCATTTATGTAAACTGTGTGTGTGTGTGTGTGTGTGTGTGTGTGTGTGTGTGTAAAAAGTTTTATTTTTCTTCTTCTCTACTATTAGCCTATGTTTCTTGCACCAGTGGTCCGCAGGATATAAATTTCCCTGACGCGGCTTGATCACTGAGCATTTGGTCGCTAAGAAGGCTGTTAAGAGTGGGTCAGCTCGATCTTACATTTCCTTCTTAGTGAAAGATCTTCTTAAGCTAAGAGCGACTCTGGGAAACACATCCTTCTTTCACAGCGTTCTTAAGAGCGCTCCTAAGAAGATCTTAGCACTTAAGAGCTTCTTAACGAATCTGGGAAACGCGGCCATTATGAGCTCATCAGTGTCCTCATATCATAAGCTTCACCCTTCATTCTGCAGCCTCAATGATATTAAATTGATGTTTAACTACAATCACACTCCCTACACATTAACCCCACTACTAGTATAAATTGACAGCATTGGATTAAATTATATTTAGAGAACATAATTTATGTTTATCAGCCTGTTGCATGTCTTGCTATCGTTATCCAGTGTGCTAGCTTAAACGTTTATCTGTTTATATTCTCTTAAACTTATAATCTAGACAGGGACAATCCGCCAACATACTTATTTACTCATGTCATTTAATTGCGATGCAGTACTGATATGAAAATGTCATTCTTTAAACATTTTTACCGTGAATAAGTGTTGCTCCGACCATCTGCTCCATAGGAATTACATTGAGCCGCAGTTAGCTTGTGCTAACTTCTGGGAACATTTGAGGGGCTCCACGCTCTCTCTTTTTTAAGGCACTCTAGACAGTCGGTGTTTAAAGTGACCAATCAGAAAGGAGGGGGGGTTGCGGGGCCGTCTATTCAATGCCCGCCTCCGGAGTGCCAAAACTCAGCAAAGTCGAGCGAGCAGAAGGCACTGAGGGAGACAGTGAGCGTGTACACAGAAACCGCGAGCGCATAGAGTGGTCTTTGGAATGGGATGGAATGGCTTAGATCAAAGCATATTCATGTGTTAGAATGGCCCAGTCAAAGTCCAGACCTAAATCCAATTGAGAATCTCTGGCAAGACTTGAAAATTGCTGTTCACAGACACTCTCCATCCGATCAGACTAAGCTTGAGCTATTTTGCAAGGAAGAATGGGCAAATATTTCAGTCTCTACTAGTGCATAGCCAGTAGGAAGTATGTATTGCTATAAAAAAGTGGGAGGTTAAGTAGCTTTTTCATGGATGGCCAAATGAGGTTATGCTTGAAGGTGGGAGGTCAGGGACATTTAGGTTTGTTGTGAAATGTGTAGAGTGATAACTATTATGTATTTTGGCTTTTAGCAAGGGCACTGTAGGGAGTTGAACCCCATTCCACTAATGTGAAAGTACCACTACCGGTGCCTTTTTGCTTTTTTAGCCATTGGGAAAAAGCAAAAACAGTAATGCAACAGGATGATAACTCAAAGTGTTTTGAAGGCTAAATCTATTTAGATTTCTGTTTTGAGGATAATTAATGGGTATGCATGGTCAAATATTGTAATGAGTATGAATTTGTTATCATGGTTATGCCGTTGCATTGGTGTTAAACACAAACCCTTAGTATGTTTAAACAAACGTGTTTTGAGTAATTCGTTTTAAGAGTAAGGTAGATAGAGAATGACGGCTGTTGTAGCACAGTGATGATTTTATTAGAATGAAAAGTTGTTCAGTAATGGTGAGGGTAAGTGTTAGTGAAGGTCATTTATGATTAAATATATGTAATATTCATACACAGAATGGGAGTAATTCAATCATCATGCATGTCACATTAGCAAGAACATACAGGTTGGCGCACATGTTCTTACCCACATATTCACAGACACATACACACACACAGCTTTACGTTGAGTAGTACCTAATCCAGAATCATTTGTATGGCTAACAGTGTAGTCCAAACAGGTTATTTACTCGTACTTAATCTGGTAGGTTCATTTTTCTGAGCTGAAACATGAACTTCCAGAGCACTGTGTTAAATGGTTTGTTGTCAGAGTGTGTTTACTGTGTCAGCACTTCTGTATAAACGACATTGCTCAGAAAGTGACACTTTTTCTTTGTTTCTTCGTCTAGAGCAAGTATGCGAAGTCTGTTTGATCTGCCAACTCTGCTGGCAGCAACGTAGAATTGTCCATGGCTGAAGAAATCTCTTGTGCAGAAAACACCAACGCGTTGTAAAGACTGACCCTGTGACTTATTCACAGTCATGGCAAAGCAGGGTCTCACTGGAAATTGTTTCCGTCGCAAGGTGAATGGAAAGATGTTGTCAGATGGTATGAGGGTGATTCGTGGAATTAAGAGAGCGCGTCCGGCATCGACACCAATTACAGATTTTGCAACTAAGGGGTGTGGCAGTATTTGTTCTATGATGTATCTTGAGCCATTGCAATGTCCATTTTGTTGGTCAAAGTTTCGCAGTAGCATGATCACCATTCCCACCTTTAAAGTTATGCGATGTGGAGGCATTCCGGATGGGCAGAGTGTATTTAAAAACTCAGTTGGGTACATATGGTGACCTTCAGAATCTGCAGTGTCAACACTGTTGCAAACATGTTCTTCTCCTGGAAATATCTTGGTCATGTACTCATTTACTATGTCGACTTCAGAGTTAGTTGGGCATAAAATGACACGTTCGCATAGCCACGTTGGACTGGAAATGTTGGCCAGCATGTCTTCATACACCCAATGGACAATGTCTTTCAGTTTGTCACCAGGAATTGTCAGTGTGTCATTGAGTTTAATGGCAAACTCACCCTCTTCTGGCACTACTGGAATTTTAGCCTCGCCAAGGTCTAAGAGAAATCTGGCAAATTCTTCTTCAGCTTGTTGATGTTCTGCAGCTTGAGAGATCCTCATGTTTTCCGTTAGACGAAGAGTTTCAACATTTTTCCATAGGTATGAGCTCTTGCAACACCTTCCTATGATTTTGATGCGGCTACCGTGTGGTACAACGGTAAGGATTTGCCTCCAATCGCCACTGAAGACCATTGTGATGCCACCAAATGGTTTGGCTGATCCTCGGAGCCACTGAAATGTACGATCTGCTGCTTCTAATGCACGGCGATCCATCATCATCACTTCATCCACAACCATGAGGTGTGTCATCCTAATGATTGTTGCAGTGCTGTCATGTTCACTCACACTGCAGGTGGATTCATCAGTGAGAATGAGAGGACATTTTGTTCTGCTGTGAAAGGTGGTACCTTTTGGCAGTAGAGTAGCTGCGATGCCACTCGCAGCTGTTGCAAGAGCCACTTTGCCTTCTGCACGGACTTTGTCGAGGATGTGGCATGATATGAACGTTTTTCCTGTCCCGCCACTTGCATCAAGCGCTATCATCTTTCCAAGGCCCTTTACCACGCTCTCCATCACTGTTTTGATAACAGTTTGCTGCTTGTGATTAAGTCTGTTTTCTGTGCGAGTAATGTTAGCTAGAACTTCTTCCATGTTATGCTCAATCTCGAGCTGGATGATGCGGGGAGTCTGATTATGGTCGTGAAGTGGATTAGGTTCATTGAGGCCGAAGTGTCCATTCAGTGTAAAGCCATGCCTTTCAACTTGGTCCTTGAGGTCGAGTAGCACTTGATTCAGAATGTATTCATCAGGCTCATTCACCGCTGCGCTGTGCATGAAGTCTTCACCAAGAACACGCTTGTGCCTTTCCCAGAACTGCAAGTGCTCTCCTCTAAGTACGAACATGAGCATGTTGGCAAATACTTCACGCAGTGCTGGGCCAAACGTCACATTTGCTGCCTCTTCCATAACAGAATCTACTTCATTGTCATTGTCAACAATCCCATGTGCAATGCAGGCTGCCAAATATGTGTCCATCATCACATCTCCAACTTTTCAGAGGTCTCTGAATGAAGTTGGTCCTGGCACACAGTACAAAAGCATGTGAAGATAGAACAGTTCTGCACTGTGTGGGTTGAAGGCAATCATTGGGATGCATCCAACAGTGTCAGCCATGCGGTCATCGTGGGAACTTAGTCTTTTTTTCCGCAGTTGAAATGTGCTCTGTGTGTACGTGAAGTGTTGAAATACATCTGGGTACACAATGTGTTGCATGTGTGGATGTAGAGACATGGCTCCAAAAAAGGCAGTCAGTGTAGTGGTAGGTGGCCCTGCGTTCAGTAGGTTCTGGGCTGCACCGTCATCATTAAACGTGATGACTTGTTCATCCTCTAGGTGAATTGCCAGCATCCTTACTGGTGGTTGTTTTCGTTGGATGGGGAAATATTATATTCGCCAGTACGCCTCAGATGCAGTGATGTAACGGCCCAACTCATAGCGTTTCACCTCATCGCGACGAAGTTCCTCACGGGTCTCATCAGCTATATCTAACCTCACCAGGCACTGATCTGGACCCTTCTCCAAGTATTTGTACAGGTACTTCACACTGGAGACAGCACAGACTATTTCAAGGTTAATGTGTGCATTGTATCGGAGAAGGATGTATGGATTGTATGGCACAACCCATGCATTATTGACAGACACATTAATGCCCCCTCTGATCGTCTTTGAGATGGGAGAGCCAGGCGCTTCTTCAGATCGTCTTCTATACAGTGGGTAAGAGTTGTCTGAGAAGCATGTGTCTTGCCTCAATTGTTTGGGGTAGCCTTGGAGCACTTTCTGTCAACCATGCATGGACTGTCACGATTCCATTGTCCACATGGTCCATGAATCATGTGTGATGTGACAATGCGATGTAATTCCGGATTTGTTTCTTTGTCCGGAATCTCTGCAGACACAACGCGATCAATATCAGTGGAAGTCCTGGGTTTGTCGCGTGGCACCATGGTGATGAGCATATGTATATGAGGAAGATGCCTCTTCTGAGTTTCTTTCACCATCACAAATGCATCCACATGTCCCAGAATGTCATATTTCAGGATGTCTGTGAGGAGAGCCTCCACCTTCATGTGGAAGACTCTGGCAATGATGTCTGGTCTTTGGTGGGTCTGTTGACCCTCAAAAATTTATCCTTTTATTTCAGGCCTGTTAGGGTTGCAAGTGAAGGTGAGGAAGAAGTCTGGCTTGCCTTTGACTCTGACCAAGGCCATGGCGTCTTGGAATTCTTTGGCGTACCATCTTGGTGATCCATAAATTGTGGGTGGCAGGATGGTTAGGCGTCCTGGGATTATCTCAGTGTCACTATTCAGTAGTGTTGTAGTACTCGAGTCCGGTCTTGGACTCGAGACCGGTCTCGAGACCATTTTTTGCTTACTCGGTCTCGTCTCGGACTCCAAAGCAAAAATACTCGGTCTTGACTCGGTCTCGTCCTTCATTGGAAGGAGGGGGACTCGTAATTTTAGACCGAGACCAAAATCTGAAAGGACGCACTAAACTTACTATCCATGCGTCCCGGGGACGCACCTCATTTTTCCCATTAAAAACGATACATTGTGAACATTAAACAACTCGTGTTTAATCACAGTAACTGGCAAAAGAAACCTTGTTGTTAGCAGACCGGACAAGCGCTGTTTCAACCCTCTGCGCATCTACTTGGCGCAGACGTGATCCCCTGTACAAAGTATCGCGACATGCTAATTTAGCCGCTACCAAAACAACTAGCCCGTCACCGCTGATTTCCTTTCAACCAGGGGCGTCGCACCCGTGGGGGATATGTGTGTTTCAACACCAACACTTTTTCCTGCATTTTTGCACAAACGCCTCACTGCGGCCGGAGTGACTTTCTCCGGCCACTCTGTGTCTGCGCTCGCTGCAGCTGCCTCCTCTCCCCTGTTGCTGCTTCAAACATGACACCGGCTTTGGGACTGACCGGCTGATGATTGGCTGTTCTGCCTTAAGTCCCGCCTCTCTTGCTGTGTTAGATTTATTGTTCAGCTCGTGCTGATGAGGCGGGATCTACTGTAAAATACCAAATAATACCCGGGCATGTATTTGTTTCAACCACTTAACAGACCAGGCGTTTGTTTGGGACAGGCGTTTGATTCCCTCCTCACAAAAATCCAGGATGAAAATGTCACAAACTTCTCCAGCTTCTCTGTGAATTCTCTGGAAACGTAGAGCAACCAAAAACAATGTCTGTAACGTTCTCTGATGATTATAAACGTTAATTACTCCTGATACGTTCAGTATACAGGTCGACACCAAACCACATGATGTGTTTTATAATGTTTTGATGTGTTTACAGCTGCTAATGTATGTAACGCTGTTACTGTGATGACATATGACAGTTAAATATTTAATCTGTCTATAATAACCACATCCTGACATGTAACTGTGATTTTTGATAATCTAAGTACTAATAATAACAATCATGACAAAAAATTAACAAAGACTGCAGATCAAGATAAGAAGCTGCGGGGACTTCCGGGAAGATGGCCGAGTGAACAGACGTGTAGTCAACTACTCTCCCAAGTCGGACATAAAAAACCCACCATAAGGTTTAACTCGACGACAGAAAGTTATATTATGGGTGGGAAAGGTAACCGAAGGACAGGAAAAACTAACCAGAAGCAATAAAAAGTTGAGAAACTACCCGAAACTGAGAAGCTACCCGAGACGACCTCTGAAAGCGAAGATAGCGAGCACGAGGACGACGCAGCAGAGAAAATGGACGGTCAAGATCACAATGAGACACTGCGAGTCGGGCTGGCTACAATCAGCAAAGATATAAAAGACCTTAAACAAGAGATACGACACGAACTGAACACGCTAAAAGACGAGTTGAAAAAAGAAATGAAAGAAGAAATCACCACTCTTCAACAAGAAATCGAGCGCAAGCTAACAGATAATATAAACGAGCTACAGACACAGAAGGCGACTATGGCCGAGGCCCAGGAGCGCATAGCAGGGCTGGAAGAGTGGAAAATAGACGCGGGAGAAGTGATGATGGAAATGCAGGAGCAGACACGCCAGATGCAAGAAAAGATAACCGACCTCGAGGGGAGATCAAGAAGGAACAATATCCGTATTTTCGGCGTTCCAGAGGAGACGGAGGAGAACTCCACTAGCAAGTACGTAGACCAGCTGCTAAAAACAGAGCTGCAGCTACCTGAAGGAACGGAGCTCCACATCCAGAGAGCACACCGTGCTCTCGCACAGAAACCAAGCCCGAATGCACCACCTAGTTCCATTATAGTCAACTTTCTCAAGTTTGAGACAAAAGAAATGATCCTGAAGACGGCATGGAAGAAAAAAATACAAGTAGGAAATAAGCAGATCTTTTTTGATCACGATTATCCTGCTGAAGTCGTACAGAAACGGAGGTCATATGTGGGCATTAAAAAGGTGCTCAAAGAAAAACAAATACGTTTCCAGACGCCGCTGACTAAAATACGGATACACTGGAGCAACGGAGTGAAAACATACGACAGCGCCGTGGAAGCCGCGCGGGCTATGAGAGAGAGGGGATACATCACAGACCCACCGGGCGATGACAGCACACCGGCGGTGAGGGAGAGGACACGAGTAACACCGGAATGGCAACGCGTCAGAGGAAAGGATACGACACGTGAAGCAGCGCACCGTGCCAGAGAGAAGCTACAGGAATACATGAACATGCACTGGAGAAAGGTAGCAGTAAAACATAGACTTCAACACTGATAATATTCATATCCGACCAGGAGATGTTTAGTTTCCTTTTCTATAGTTGGACACATCTAGACCTTATAGAGTTCAATTAGGAACTAATCAAGTCTAGGAAGGGGCCCCCATGAGAGATGAGGATTTCCCCTTCACCCACCAACGGGGACTCGGGGCACAGTTCACCCCATTGTCTGAAGTCACAACTGTTTTGGTTCATGTTGTTATATTTACTGTTCATGAGTGTTTTGTTCAGAAATGTTTGGGAGTATACTTACAAATAATAGCAAAACAAAATGATGACTAATCATATCAAAATAATGTCGTTGAATGTAAATGGTCTAAATAGTCCAATTAAAAGACAAAAGGTCATGACAAAACTTAAAAAAGAAAAAGCACAAATAATTTTTCTTCAGGAGACCCACCTGTCACAATCAGAACATAATAAACTTAAAAAATATGGCTACAGGAACTTATACCATAGTTCATTTAAAGGAGGATGTAGAAGAGGAGTAGTGATACTGATTTCAAATACAACTAAGTTTGAACTTGAGAAGGAATGCAGGGATAAGGAAGGAAGATACGTTATAGTAAAAGGAAGAGTAGAGAATGAACTAGTAACACTAGTAAACATATATGCACCTCCGGAAAGTGACAAATCCTTTTTTAAATGTCTATTTGATGACATCATAGCAGAAACAGGAGGTATTCTGGTCTGTGGGGGAGACCTAAATGTTATTAGAGACCACAAAATAGATACAACTAGTCTCAAAAAGAATAAAATGCATTTGACAAGATTCATAAACATATCCTTGGAGGAGATGGGGATGATTGATGTTTGGAGGAATCTACACCCCCTGGAAAAAGACTTCACGCATTACTCTGCAGTACATAAAGTCCATTCAAGGATAGATTACTTTTTTATGAATGTAGAGGATAACCATATGATACGAGAGTGCATGATAGGGGGCGCAGATGTGTCAGACCATAACCCACTCTATTTAACAATAAACTTAAACATTAGAAGACGCCATACAGTATGGAGACTTAATCTGGGAATTATGAATAATGATCAAACAAGGAAGAAGGTAAAAACGGAAATCGAAAGATACATAGAAGAAAATAACAATGGCACTGTAGACCCAACGATTTTTTGGGATGCCATGAAGGCAGTCATCAGAGGAAAACTGATAGCTGAAACTGCACATGCAAAAAGAGCTAAAGTGGAGGCCTATAAAATGCATAATGAAAAGTTAAGGGAATTGGAACAGGAATACCAAAATACTAATGACTCCGAGATAAGTCAACAAATTAAAGAAACAAAAACAAAAATTAATGACATACTATTGGACGAAATTGAAAAAAAGAATAAATATTTTAAACTGGGCTACCATGAAGTAGGTTCAAAGGCCACTAAAATACTGGCAAAGCGTATAAGAAAACAACAAGCAATTAGTAATATATACAAAATTAAAGATCCCCTTACAGGTGAGATAATATCTACTCCGGATGGCATCGAAAATATCTTCCAAAGATATTACCAAGACCTATATACACAACCTGCATCTGCAGAAGAGAATGAAATGATTGCATTCCTGGCGATGCTAGATCTACCCTCAATCGGACGTACACAAAATGATAAATTAACAGCAGAGATTACACTGGAGGAGATAAAAGATGCAATAAATACATTGAAAAACAATAAATCACCAGGAAGCGATGGATACCCAGCAGAGTGGTATAGGATGTTTGGAGAAGAGCTGTCACCACTGCTCCTTGCCTCTTTCAATTGGACTCTCCAAAACAATAAAATACCCCCATCATGGGCTGAGGCAATAATTACAGTCATTCCGAAACAAGGAAAGGACAAAGAACACGGTGCAAGCTATAGACCAATCTCAATATTAAATGTTGACTATAAAATATATACAACAATAATCTCTAAACGACTGAACTCCTTTATACCAGAAATAATAGAGGAAGATCAAACGGGATTTATAAGAGGACGCCAGACACATGACAACATTAGAAGAACACTACACGTAGTGGAACAAGCAAGAAAAGACAAAAAGAGCACTGTATTAGTAAGTATTGACGCAGAGAAAGCTTTCGACTGTGTCAATTGGAAATTTCTATATAAAGTGTTGGAGAGATTTGGCTTTAGTAATAAATCAATACAGTGCATAAAGACACTCTATCAACAACCAACTGCAAGAATTAAAGTCAATGGGAGCCTTACAGACAAAATTAGATTACAGAGATCAACGAGGCAAGGATGCTGCCTATCACCCACTCTGTTTGCCCTTTTTATAGAGCCGCTCGCGCAGGCTATAAGACAGGAACAGGAGATCAAAGGAGTGGTGGTAAATGACGTAGAACAAAAAATAGGACTTTTCGCAGATGACGTCATAACCTACCTCGAACGCCCAAATGAATCATTACCTGCATTGATGAAACTTTTGGAAACATTTGGACACCTATCAGGATATAAAATAAATGTCGCAAAGACACAAATATTAGCGCTTAACTATAGTCCACCAAAAGAGATCCAAGAATTATTTAAACTTAATTGGAAACTTAAGGGAATTGAATATTTGGGGGTCACAATCACAAAAGGATTATCTAAATTATATGAATCAAACTATGGTAAGATAAATCAGGAAATACAAAAAGATATTGAAAGATGGTCTACACTAACACTAGATCTCAGCTCACGAATTCAGATAATCAGGATGAATGTTTTACCAAGGCTTTTATACCTGTTCCAATCCCTACCAGTAGAGGTCCCACAGTCTCAGTTTATGAGCTGGAATAGAATAATTTCAAGGTTTGTTTGGGGTGGAAAAAGACCTAGAATAAGATTGGAGACTCTCCAGCTGCCAAAAGAAGAAGGTGGGATGGGACTTCCCAATTTGAAAGCATACTTTCATGCAGCCCAGCCGAGGTATGTTGTTGGATGGTGCAAACCAGATTACACTGCAAAGTGGAAAGAGTTGGAAACACAGCTTGGTGGATACCCAGTACAGAGTATTATAGGAGATGAAGACACATACAAGGTGATTAAAAACCAAATAAACCCAATAACGATGTTCACACTAAAATTATGGTTCAGCATAAAAAAAATATATAAGATTCAAAAAGATGCTAATTCATTAAAATGGGTAGCATATGATAGCAAATTCAAACCAGCTAGATACGATAAAGGGTTTAAGCGGTGGACAACCAAAGGAATCACAGCGTGGTGTGTGCTAGTAGAATGGGCAGCTGGAGAGTTTCCAAAATATAAAAGAAAAATTTGATTTGGATAAACGGGAATTCTATAGGTACCTACAACTTAGAGATTACTTTCTGAAAGAGATCAGGATGGACCCCTCCGGAGAAGTGAATGGTGTGATCCAACTCATAATCAATACATACAAAGAAAACAAAGTTAGAATTGTTTCCGGGTTATATAAAAAATTAATATCAAATAAACACTCAACTAAATACATAAAAGAAAAATGGGAATCAGAATTTAAGATAAAAATCACAGATGAAGAGTGGCTAAACATGTGGAAAATACACCACACATCCACTAATTCGCGGATCTGGAGGGAGTTCTCCTGGAAAAATCTGATTCGTTTTTTTATTTCACCCAAAGTCAAGAGTAAACAGTTGAACAAAAATATGCCTTGTTGGAGAGACTGTGGAATAATGAATGTGGATCACTCGCACATTTTCTGGAAATGTGATAAAATCAGGTGGTTTTGGAAAATGTTACACGATGCATTATTGAAAATACTTGGATATAAGATTCCAATGTCTTGTACAGTATTGTATTTGTGTAACCTATGTGAAGAAAATATAAGAACGAAGGACAGATACTTGGTAAAAATATTACTAACAGCAGCTAAGAAAGCTATCATGAAGAAATGGGGAAGGGAAGACATCCCTACACAAGAACAATGGACTCACCTGGTAGAGGAAATCTACACAATGTAAAAAATGATACACCGCTTAAGGCTACAGGAAGCTCAGTTCAAAGAGAAATGGATGAGATGGACAATATTTATGACTGAACAACGACAAAACAAAAAACTTGATTGAGGAAAAGAAAATGGAATATGGACAGATTGCTTTGAAAGTGACTCCCATGTGTGTTTTTATGTGTTTTTTTTTTACTTATTTTAGTACTATTTTGATTGAGTTGTTGCACCTTTGTAAAGCAAATATTCTCAATAAAAATTAAAGTGAAAAAAAAAAGATAAGAAGCTGCAACTGGCAGTGAGCTGCTGTCTTTTCTGTTAGCAGTGAAGTGACATAGTCCATGACAGAACATTATAAAATATGATAATGTATAAAATAACATTTAATGGTAAAAAAAAAAGTACAGTTGCAGTACGCTTCTATTATAAATATTATATTATATTTTAATTAAACAAATCAAGACAGATGTGACATTTATATGTCAGGGTGGGGTTATTATAGACACAGATTTAAGTGTCATTTATCATCACCCCCCGACCCAAAATTGTTCATTGTTCTTTTGCTCATTCGTGTCGATTACGTTTTAACGTTTAGGGGACGTGCTGTAATAAATAAAACATAATCCGGTGGTGGTGATGAAAACTACATTGAATGGCAGCCACCATTTTAAGTAAGACCTTAGGAGTAAGCAGGAAAAGGAGAACGCAAAAATGCCACCAAATAAAAAGATAAAACCTATTGCAGGTCAGCAGACTATTTGAATTTTAGTAATTTATTTTGGTGCTATTTATGTTGCTACAAAAATGCTGTTTGATTTGAATGTCATATGTCATGCCACTGTGACAGTTGTTTTACAATAAACTTTTCAGATTTGGAATTTTATTTGTTTAATTTCAGATACATTTTGAACATACATGAATATATCCGTTTATTATAACCATATCATACCACCATCAAAGGAGTTTAACACTCAATAAAATTGAAGAAATAGAATAATATAAGAAATAAATAAATTTTTTTAACTGGGGAGTCGGGACCCATTGAATTTCCCAGGGACCCACTTAACTCACCACCTGTGGGTCCCGGGGACTCACTACATTGAAAACCTATCAACATCACTGCAAATATTCGTAAAAACCTATGGTCTTGGTCTCGACTCGGTCTTGACCCTTTAAAGACTCGGTCTTGACTCGAACTCGACATATGCGGTCTCGTTCCCATCACTACTACTCAGGGCATCAACAATGACTTTATACTTTTCTGCCTTGATAGATTTCTGATTGTGGCGAATCCAGTTGAGACGTTGTGACTCAATTTTTGCCATCATGTCACATACATACTGTTGTGTTAGTCTTCCACCGCGGAGCAGTAGATTGAAATGATGAGCAGTGTTTCGCACTTGCAGATGGAAACGGTAAAAGCATGTTGGGGTGACACCTCTCAGTTCAGTGTGGTATGCTTGGGACCCCTGTGGTAGAAGCAGCACATATGATAGTGGGTCATATGCTGGATGAATGGCGCTGATTGTTTGAAGTCGTCCAACTCTGAGGTGAAGAGTGACAGCCAGTTTCCCAAATTGCTCAATAGGAGTTGTTCCTGGAGCAATGACAGCAACATTGCTGTCCAGTGATGGAAGATTCACAGGTCACGACGTCGAGTGTGAGCTATTAGGACAATTCTCAGCTCATTGGCAGTGTCATTTTGGGTCACATACGCAATTGCTGACTTAAATTGTTGCACATATGGGTTGCACCCGTGAATGGCCTCTTGTGCTCTCAGCAAGAATTCTTCATTCAGCCCACTGTTTGAGGCATGATTGCGGCGAATTCCACTTCATGGGCAGGATCATGGAAGTAGATCTGAGCAAAGAGGGGCACTTGAACCTGTTCAGGAAGGGGACTGGCAATGTAATGATATACTTTCCCTTGTATTCGTATGCCTGGGTTGAAGCCAGGAATAGCAACTTCTCTAATGCCAATGCTTGCCATCGCCAATGAATTGTTGTATTGTTTTGCTTCTTTAACAAAGTTTTGATTAATGAAGAGTTCCTTGATAGCATTTGGAGGCTGTGGTGGGATTGAGCCGGGCTTGGGATTTGTGGGACTGTATGTGAGGTCTACTTTTCCAGACATGTAACAGAATCCATTCCTCTCCTTGCCCGCCGTTCCTCTTGCTGTTGAGGTGTAGCCTTTCATGACAGGCGGCGTCGCTGGCCAGTCGACAACTTCGTTGGTTTTCATTTTCAGCTGCGCGGAGCCTCGAGTGGAGTGCAGCGTCGCTGGCCAGTCGAGTGGTCCGTTGGTTGTCGGTTTCAGCCGCACGGAGCCTTGACTGGAGTGCAGCGTTGCCGGCCAGTCGAGTGGCCGTTGGTTGTCGGTTTCAGCCACGCGGAGCCTTGACTGGAGTGCAGCGTTGCCGGCCATTCGAGTGGTCCGTTGGTTTCAGCCGCGCGGAGCCTTGACTGGAGTGCAGCATTGCTGGCAAGTCGAGTGGTCCGTTGGTTGTCGGTTTCAGCTGCACGGAGCCTTGACTGGAGTGCAGCGTTGCTGGCCAGTCGAGTGGTCCGTTGGTTGTCGGTTTCAGCCGCGCGGAGCCTTGACTGGAGTGCAGCATTGCTGGCCCGGCGAGCATCTCGTGCTTCAGCTGACTCAGCATCACGTGCACGGCGCATTGCCTGACGTTTTTGTCTTCTCTTTGTACGATTGGTTTTCGGCATGTTAACACCCACAGGTAGGTGAATATCAAATTGGACTGCAAAAGAAAAAAAATACAGGATTCAGTTTAATATTGGCAAATGAAAATAATATTTTGTTGAGAGTTGATGAATTTGTCTGCTGTCATTGGATGTCTAACTTGTATCATCAGTAACTATCTAATCTGGTAATAATAGAAGTTGGCTGTAGACTAAGGCAACATTCCTTAGAGTATTTTTAAAGATAGCCAAAACACAAACTAATTCCTTGTCTTTACCTAGTTTTGAAAATATTCAAGGTCAGTTACGGATAGGTGAAGTATTTTTTTACATGACAAAATGTAAAGTGAGCACATCTGATCTGAGACAATCTGACTACTTTCTGACACACACACACTTTCCAGCCCAAAACATGCCCCGTAGGCCCCATTGAAAGTGAATGAGGTGTTAACAGTCACATCTCAGAAGGGTTTGGTGAATTCGAAATGAGAAGGCAACAAAAGGCCTTACAGTTTTGATTATGTCTATTATTCATGTCATCCTCATAGTCAGCACATATAAATTCGCAACGAACAAAGCGAATATCATCTCAAATGGGATGAAATCTGGCAGTATAAACAGACTAACTTGTAGCTAGTCGACTAAATGAACTGTGCAGAGCATAATATTTAGCACTGTAATATAGGCTAGCATAGCTCTCTCTTGCTGAGAGAGAGAGAGGGAGAGAGAGGTAATTCAGTGTATGTGACCAGTAAGGTTTTCCACTACAAAAAAATGTTTGAAGAAGCAGAGAGTGGGGACAGGGGCAGTGTGGGGGTGGGGTGTGAATGACAAAGAGAGAGTCAGCTGCTAACAATGTAGCCGGATGACAACGTTAGCCGGCAGTGGCAATGGATCAATAATTTAAACAAACTGTAAACGCACCGGCATGAAGTTATGACTGGAGAAACACTTTGAGACAGCGTAACTTACAGATGAGTGAAGACAGTATCCAGACATCCAGAATGTATAGGGCTAAGGGAGTGAAGATAGTATGGCCTAATGTTAACTTAAATCAAGAGTGTGTCGTATAGCAGCTAGCTACACACGAACATCCACAGATCCTCAGTTTGTTGTCCTCGCGGATCCGGATCTCCTCAGACCGGAACTGACTCGGTCCGGACTCGTTTAGTGTAATTTAGCCACAACAGTCAGTTTAGATGCACAGAACGGGAGCAAACCGCTGGCTATATACTGCTCCAGCTCGCGCTGCTGCAGGTACAAAGCACCCGTGCTTCCGTCGAATCAGGAGGTGGGGGGGCGCGGTGGGCTCTGCAGTGATTGGCTCTGGTGCGCGCGTGGCCATGGTGTGCAGTGACTGGCTCTGGTGCGCACGTGACTGTAGTGGCTCCGGTGGACAATGCTCATGGAAATGAATGAATGAAATAATTTATTAACGGTATCATTGCAGTCCAAACAAATGACACACCCTTGAACCACGCAGCAGCCATGTTGAAACTCTCAGGTCAGTCTGATCCTGATCCGCAGAGATATTTGAGGAACACACACACACATACAGACAGACAGAGATTTCTTGCTTTTATAGAGAGATATGTGCATCGCTGGTAGAGACTTACCCAACAGACTCGCATCTGTCATTGCAGCCAAAGGTGGTTCTACTAAGTATACTAAGTATCTAAGTATTGACTCAGGGGGGTGAATACTTTTGCACACCACACTTTTTTTTTTTTATTTGTAAAAAAAAAATTAAAACCATGTATCAATTTCCTTCCACAATTATGCACCACTTTGTGTTGGTCTATCACATGAAAAT
The DNA here is from genome assembly GCF_900880675.1 of Sparus aurata. Taxonomy (NCBI): domain Eukaryota; kingdom Metazoa; phylum Chordata; class Actinopteri; order Spariformes; family Sparidae; genus Sparus; species Sparus aurata. Next base: position 29,442,419 of record NC_044202.1, on the reverse strand, counting down.
CCCAATAAAATACATTTACATTTGTGGTTAAAACGTGACAAAATGTGGAAAAGTTCAAGGGGGGTGAATACTTTTGCAAGGCACTGTATTTCACACTTTTTTGTTTACTACATAATTCCATATGTGCTCATTCATAGTTTTGATGCCTTCAGTGAAAATCTACAATGTAAATAGTCATTAAAATAAAGAAAAACCATTAAATGAGAAGGTGTCTCCAAACTTGTTACTGGTAGTGTTTACATCCGATGAAAAAACATTTCTTCCATTTTCTTTTTTTTTTGTGATTGCTTACCAGTTTTGGGTTTAAAAAGAAAAGAAAAATATCTTACAATTTATCCCTTATGACAGCTTCCTAAAAACTGCTGTAAAGATATTATATATTAATTAGGGCTGTCAATTGATTAAAAAAAATTAACTAATTAATCGCACTATTTGCTGAGATTAATCGCGATTAATTGCCTTTTTTCTTCTTAAGACTGAAGCTTGTAATACCGGATATTTAAATGTAAAATCACTGAATTTATGTAGAATCAACACAAAGGAAATATATTTAAATTCACATACTATTGTTTAATAGCATGTTTTGAACACATTCTCTAATTTCCAACAAAACCATTAAGGCCATCAAAATTAACAGCTCAGCTTGAAAGGCATATTTCTTATATGCACTACTAACTTCTTATATGCAATAATATAAATGATAATTAACAAAAAATGTGTTCCATGTTCAAGTGCCAGTTGAATTTCCAAAAAGGTCCACAATAGTCCATGCAAATATGAAAAAAAAGAACAAGGAAAGATTCTGCTGAGCGTTCAGAATATTGAACATTTTTCACTCCACAAAAACAAAAACATTTGGCTTAGTCCACCTTTACATTGAGCCAGTTACTGAGACAGACCAGTCTGTTTACATTATCTGGGGACAAAGCAGCTCTCTTCTTTTGGATGATGTGGCCTGAGAGTGAGAACAACCTCTCACAAGGCACTGTGGTTGCAGGGGTTGACAGGTACCTGCGTGCAATGTTTGCCAGCCAGGCGTGTGCTCCTTCTCTCTTTGACCACCACTGCAGTGGACACCCCTCCATGTCCATTTTGGGCTCTGCTTTGTAGCGGTCCACACATTGTTTTATGGACTCTTCACCATCATCTTCATCTGTATCTGTATCAGAAGAACCCAGCAAGAAGACAGACATCCTCCTCTTCTTTGGTGGCTGTTTCTCTGTTGTCTCTGCAGATGGTTGTTGTGCAGACCTCTCTCCCATCACCAGGTTGCTTACTGAAGCCCACACCTCACTCCTTTCATCTTTGGGTAGACACTTCGGATCTTTAAACCTGGGGTCGAGTGCAGTAGCGATCTTCAGCCATGGGAGGTTGGTGCTGTCCTTCCATTTAGCTAGGTCTTTGGTAAAGACTGTCTTGAATTTCACTACGTAGATTGGATCATCGTCTGAGGGCTCCATAACTCTGACCAAGTGGCACAGGGCTGGCAACACCACTGAACAGGAGACATACTGCTCTCCCCCCAGCAGTTCAGTCACATATCTGCAATGGAAAGCACAAGATGTTTTAAACATGTCAGTAAATTAATTACACAAAGAAAGATACTCACTACCTTCATGTCCATATGCTTCATATGCACACACACACAGAAGATTCTAGGAGAGAGAGAGAACAAGAACACACACAGATCCCAACACACACACACACACACGACACAGAGAGAGCACAAACACACACACACGACACAGAGAGAGCACAAACACACACACACGACACAGAGAGAGCACAAACACACACACACGACACAGAGAGAGCACACACACACACACACACACACACACACACACATGACACAGAGAGAGCACGCACACACACACACACACACGACACAGAGAGAGCACGCACACACACACACACACACACACGACACAGAGAGAGCACAAACACACACACAAAGAGGGAGAGAGAAAAAATATTATCTTACCTGCAAGGTTCAAGTAGGTCCTCCAGCTTTTGCAGTTTGTCAAGCTCCTGTGCAGTCAACATAGCAATGTTGCTTTTTTGCTGAGCCAGGGTAGTGGTCAGTGCAGATTTGTTTCGCTGGATTCGCTTGACCATCTCTAGGGTTGAATTCCATCTTGTTGCAATGTCCTGAACGAGTGACTCTTGCTTCTGTCCAAGTGCTACTTGCTGCTCTCCTAATTCCTGAGCGTTTGATGGACTATGCTTGAAGTGCCCGACAATCTTGCGACATTTGGCCAGAACACTTTCAAATCCACTGTCGTGAAGGGAAACCGCGATCGTTCTCTGCAGGCTATGGGCCGTGCAAGGCACGTGTTCAAATGGAAGAAGTCTGGCGGCTGCAACCATGTTACGAGCACTGTCGGTGCCAAGTGTGGTTAACTTTTCCTCGATCTTCCATTCTTTTGCGACACCCAGAAAATGATTAGCACATGCCTCAGCATAGTGTCGCTCTTCTGTTTTACTCACAGTTAATGCAAACGATTGCAGATGCCATTCTTTATCAGTGAAATGCGCTGTGACGCCCAAGTAGTTGTCATTGCTCACAGAAGTCCAGTGGTCCCCTGTGAGCGCGACGCCTTTTGCTAGCTCAAGCATGTTCATCCTCCGGGCCCTCTCATCTTCATACAAAGTGTGTATTCTTGACACGACGGTTCCCCTCGAGGGTAGATTATAAGAAGTGTCTCCCGTTGCAATTCGAATGATTTCTCTCAGTCCATCGTCTTCTACAATGCTCACTGGGCGGCAGTTTTTAGCTATCCAATTAGCCAAAGCATTAGTTAGCTTCTCACTTACAGGTTTCGTTATTCGCCCACGACGAGTACCACACTCCTGTAACGTAGCCTGGTTAAGCCCGGTAGTTTCGGCAGGGTGTTTTGCTTTGAGGTGATACACCAAAGACGAATTACTTCTGTGGTAATTAAATTCGGCTTTACAAAATGTGCAGATTACTTTAGTTCTCTCAAAAGATCCGTCTGCCAACTTTTTAAAGTGAAACTTTCCACCTAAAAGTCCGCCCTTGTCTTTATCCATCTTAAACCAGGATGATCCTCTCGGCGGCTCACGTCGTCACATACGTCAGCCGCCGCAGAAAGAAAACAAAACACAACTTCGTTAATTGCGTTACATTTTTTTAACGCGTTAAGTAATTCAAATTAATCGCAAAAATTAACGCGTTAATTTTGACAGCACTAATATTAATATTTTTTTCCACTTTAAATGAGTCAGTCTTTTAAAACTACTTCAGCATGAAATATACATATCAATTAATTACATTTTGGGGATTTAAACCCTTTAAAGGCCAGCATGTTTACAAAGGTCCACTGTTTTAATGTGATAATTGTTTATAAGAACATCTTGTTTTCATTTAGTTTACTGATATTCTTTGAAGCCAGGTTATTATTGCATTAATTATATTAAACGCTAAATGCAGGACTTTGATTTTGAAAGCGTGTCGCTGTGAACCAAGATTAAGTGACCTTTATCATATTAAAGGTCATTTACAATCGTTACACTAACTGACTGACTCATTCTCTCTCACACACACACACACACACACACACTTAATTAAATCGTTATCACGAGAAAACAATCTTTATTATATCGAGATAACGAAATAATTAATTAGTTAACACGAGAAAACAATCTTTGTTATATCGAGATAACAAGATAATAAGTCGTTATCACCAGAAAACAACATTTGTTATATCGAGATAACGAGATAATAAGTCGTTATCACGAGATAACAGTGCATAAAAAAAGAAAAATCCATGGCCGTTCTCGGCTTCCATATTAAGGAGTATTTGATTATTATTATAATTATTAGGCCTTGAGATGGGTCAATGATTGGCAGCAACACTGATTTCGATGCATTGTTATTTTCTTTGCAGTATTAGATTTATTAAAAAAAACAACAAAAAAAAAACTTACACTCGAGGTCAACTTTACACAACTCCACAGTTTTTGATTGAATAGAAAAGCACAAAATGCATTGATGCATCATTGCATCTTCTGAGAGAGTGTATGTGTCTGGGTGTGAGCGTCCAGCTCAGGTAGAGCAGGGACTGCAAATGGACAGACTGTGGTCCTTGCATGTGAACTTCCCACATTTGCAACAGGTACTGCCAACTCTTCTCCTTTTGTCAGTGCAAAAGTCACACTGCCTCCTGCCCTTACATTTACTGATGAGAGAGGGGCCCGCAGCAGCATCTTGCAGATTTGCAACTATTCCTGCAGCAGCTGATGAGCGGGGAAGGCACCCTCTCTTCTTGACGTGTGGGGTCACCAGCATTTCTCCCACCTCTCAATGTAGAGCCTCCTCCTGTATGGTCTCTGCTGCTGCCAGGATGGCATGATTGATCTCCACAGGACGTAGGCATTGCAAAGCAAAATGTCAACCAGGTTGTGGAAGAGGGCCAGTTGCCAACGATTTGTTCTTAGGTGCCAACAACCAAACAAAAAAACCCCAAAACATAAGACAAGACAATATTCATAAATAACCCAAGTATTCTTTCAAGAACATAAGAGTATGAATAAATTACTGTGTGCGAAACTGATGCTCAATGGCCCCCCTGTCAGGATCTGGGGCCAGGGACTCAAACGCAGACTAGAGTTAGTTGGAAACATGTGTAATTTATTAAATACACAAAAGCAATAGTGGTGACGTGGCTGGTGTCCTTCCGGACGCCGGGAGTGGTGGTGAGACTGAGGCTCAGGCTCCAGGTTCATGGTCGGTGATGCTGGCAGGTTAGGTACTCCTCCAAGACGCCAAGGGTGGTGGTGTGACTCAAGCTCAGGTTTCGGGTTCGTGGTCGGCAGCGCTGGCAGGTGACAGGGTTCAGGCTCAGGACTGGTGGTTGTGACTGATTCAACGATCCGGCGGGGTCTGGAAGGTTGGTCTGGGTATATATGGGTGCGCTGATTATGGTTGATGAGCTGCAGGTGTGCTGATCGGAGCTCCAGCGACCACGCCCACCGGTGGCTTCCAGAGGGAGAGAGAGGGAGAGCAAAACACAGAGACATACACCAAACCAAAACACACCAAGCACACAAAAGGGGAGCAAAGGAATACAAAAAATCACAAACATACACACACTGGGCAGGAGGCCCCCCAGAGGAAAATTTTACTGCTCAAAGCTTGCTCCTTTATGGCTATGGAGCCGTAAAGGAGCTCAATAAGAGTTCTCATTTCAGTCTTCTTGTAGTCTTTTTTGGTCTCAAACATTTCTCATTTGTTTCTCCTAAAATTCCTTAGGAGCAATAGGTGAGACTTGAGACTTTACCGCTTAAATCTTGCTCCTTTCCAGCACTGGTGAGACATTCTGAAACTTCATTGAGAGCTTGATGAGATCTCCTTTGAAACTTACAGGGAGCCCAAGTTGAGATTTTCTGCACCTGTTTCTCAGGAGAAACAATTGAGAAACAGGAGAAATCAGCCACAGCTTCACTTTCGTCTCACATAGATCTCATAGTTGTCTAGGAGAAATGAATGAAACACTACTGAGATCTCTTTTCCAATTTTCGTTTCCTCTGGGCCTGATCACAGCCTGCGGGTCGTGACACCCCCACCTTATCAAGGTTGTAGACACCTCCTTTGCATCTGTTGTAATCTTTGATTATGATGGGCTTTCTCTTCATTTTGTCGCTCATGTCTGGTCTGCGGTGTTTCGTGCTTAGGAGCATCCCATTCTTGCCTGGAGCAAATTAGGGGAAGCTCAGGCGAGTTGTTCAGCGAATTGTGACAACCAGGGCCTATTTACTCCTTGAGTAGCTTCTCTGCCAGTTGGAAGGAGGTTAAAAAAATTGTCACAGATAATGATGTGTCCCACGAGCCCCTCTGTCATCTTCAGGACCACCCTCAGCCCCTGGTTGACTTCAGCAGAATTGCCTACTGCTTTACCTGTGTACACCTGCAGTCTCCAGGCGTAGGAAATTTTGACATCACAGGTTGCCCAAATCTTTATTCCATATTTGGCCGGCTTTCTTGGCATGTTCTGCCTGAAGCTGCATCTGCCTCTGAATGGGCCGAGCGTCGGTGTCGAGATAGCTTGTCGTCAAACTGCAATGTTTGGCTGATTTGGTGAAATCTCTTGTGGGACTTCGTAGCCCTGAGAATGCTCCGTCCTGCTTTCTCACTCCAGAGGCTGAGGGTGGATTAATTTTTTGACCTGTAAACGCCGGCCAAAATGAGCAGCCCCAGGTTAGCCTGCACTTCCTCTATGTCCACATCATGCCAGTCTGGGATTGAGGGGCTCTCATGCTGGTAAGTCATGGCCACAATATGCTGCAGGATTTCATCTTGAAAGCTGGGTGTAAGGTCACTGATTTGGGCAGCAGTGTAGTGTGTAGGTCCCAGGGTCATGCTGGGACATAGTGGAGCGTTGCAGTGTTTGTGGGAGACCAAATTATTTTTCCATTTCTCGAAGTCCATCCTGCCTCTGTTTCTTCCATCTCCCCTCCTCTCTCATCTTCAGAGAGTCTTCAGATGAGTTGGAGTTGGAATCAAGCTGGTCTGTTTCTGCCTCTTCATCCTCCTCCGTGTCAGCCTCAGAGTCCTTGAAGGAGAATGAGGAGCCATACTCACTCTCAGAGTGCATTATCACTTCCAGAGCCTCCTGTGTGCTGTAGTGTCTTGCCATCTTCAAAATGACTACTCCTGCACTACTGCTCAAACTTCCAACCACAGCTGCAGTGCACCTGCATAAACAACCTGAGCGAGAACCAAAGCAAAGTCCAATTTTGTTTTGGTTCTCGCTGGGGCTGCACGATATTGGAAAAAACTTACATTGCGATTTTTTTGAACCCTGCGATATATATTGCGATGTGAAAAAATACAGGAATTTTCATCAGATGACCTGAATAGCACTTTATGTTATGCTGCACTGCTGCTATCTTGTGGACAATTAACCTGCACTGATCTTACCTCTTATTGTCAATGTTATGAGTATGGCTTCTGTCTGTGTTTTAGAGAGATTCTCATTGTTATCCATAGGCGGAAATCCCGAGGGGGACAGGGGGGACATGTTCCCCCCTCCAGTAAAGCTGTCCCCCCCTTGAATAATTTGAGACACAATTAATAATTTTTGAACAATGCAGTAGCATTTATTGAAAGCACAATGTAAGCGGTGGTCATTATAATCGCGCAATAATGTGCTATTTACATCTTTATAGATTTAGTACCCCCCCCCCCCAGTTCTTACAAATGGTTGAGTCCACCCCACACTCTTTCCAACGGACGGAGCCTGCTACTCACACCGTGCTTCGTGGGGGAAGAGGTCTATACCACACAGACATCTCTCTATAAATACAAGTAACCTCTGTCTGTCTGTGTGTGTGTGTGTGTATGTGTGTGCTCCTCAAATATCTCTGCGGATCAGGATCAGACTGACATGAGAGTTTCAACATGGCTGCTGCGTGGTTCAAGGGTTAGGCTATTGAGATTGAGGAGTCACGTGCTGATTTGGGTTGATCTGGGCGGGGTCTGAGCCGGTCGGCCATGATGGTAGGAGACGCTATCGGTTGTCAGGGGCAACGCCTGCAGAACTTCACAGAGGCGCGACTAAACAGTCCAGAGCTCTTTAATTTCTGCGCATTTATTATTTCGGCGGGACAGAGACGGATCTACGAATATGAGAAAGAAAAGGAAGAAAGTAAAGCAATGCAAAAAGATAAGGCGAAAGAAAAGGGACCTTACAGGAACAAGCTCACACCAAGCGCATAACAGCGGTATTTGGAGAAGCTCTCGGACATCCAAAATATCGACCCATACGAGCTCCCTGCAGCGGAATGGCACAGAGACCTGGATCATTTACCTCCATGCACATACATGGACATCGTCAGTTACCTTGTTTTTGGTGTAAGTTACTACACAATGCAGGAGTTTAAAAGCCACAAGTCTTTGGAAAGTTACGAGACTTTCTGCTGCGGCTGGGTGCAGGACTTGGCCATCTACAAGCCCTGGGGTGGTGAAAACAGCATTGTACCGGCAAAAAGACATTTTTAGAGAATGTACCCGAGTGAAAATGCAGAGAACACACTCTCATCGACTGGGGGGTGCGATCGAAAGTAAGGTCCTTTCTTCTTATTGCAGCCAACCAAGCAATCCGGCGTCTACTCGTCAGGTCAGAGACTTGCTTTCCTTATGCTGTGTCCATTTCGGCAACCTAAACTGAATCCCATTGTTCCTATGTTTTCCATATGAATCGTGTGAGGTACTGAATCAGTTTTTAACGCAGCAGTGACTTCCAGGCATGGTAAAACAGTGCGGAATTGTAAAAACCTCCACTACTACAGAGTTAAGGACACATGTAAACAATCGTGTTTTGCCGCCGGCATCCTGCCATCATGGCGGAGAGGGGGAAGATCCCGCGAGATCGAGGGAGGGGCTTTGTACCATGACGACAACTCCTCACTCTCAATATAATCTCACTACCTCACCTGGACCCCTACACGTGCCTGCCCCCCCCCCCCCCCCTTTTTGTCATTCACACCCCACCCCCACCCCAATACTGCCCCTGTCCCCACTCTCTGCTTCTTCAGACTTCCACTACTAATTTGTATCCTCATCATTTTGGTTGTTTCCAAACATTTTTTTGTAGTGAAAAACCTTACTGGCCACATACACTGAATTACCTCTCTCTCTCTCTCTCTCTCTCTCTCTCAGCAAGCTGCAGATGTATGCTAGCCTATATTACAGTGCTAAATATTATGCTCTGCACAGTTCATTTAGTCGACTAGCTACAAGTTAGTCTGTTTATACTGCCAGATTTCATCCCATTTGAGATGATATTCGCTTTGTTCGTTGCGAATTTATATGCGTTGACTATGAGGATGACATGAATAATAGACATAATCAAAACTGTAAGGCCTTTTGTTGCGTTCTCATTTCGAATTCACCAAACCCTTCCGAGCTGTGACTGTTAACACCTCATTCACTTTCAATGCGTCCTACAGGGCATGTTTTGGGCTGGAAAGTGTGTGTGTGTGTGTGTGTGTCAGAAAGTAGTCAGATTGTCTCAGATCAGATGTGCTCACTTTACGTTTTGTCATGTAAAAAAATACTTCACCTATCTGTAACTGACCTTGAATATGTTCAAAACTAGGTAAAGACAAGGAATTAGTTTGTGTTTTGGCTATCTTTAAAAATACTCTAAGGAACGTTGCCTTAGTCTACAGCCAACTTCTATTATTACCAGATTAGATAGTTACTGATGATACAAGTTAGACATCCAATGACAGCAGACAAATTCATCAACTCTCAACAAAATATTATTTTCATTTGCCAATATTAAACTGAATCCTGTATTTTTTTTCTTTTGCAGTCCAATTTGATATTCACCTACCTGTGGGTGTTAACATGCCGAAAACCAATCGTACAAAGAGAGAACAAAAACGTCAGGCAATGCGCCGTGCACGTGATGCTGAGTCAGCTGAAGCACGAGATGCTCGCCGGGCCAGAAATGCTGAACTCCAGTCAAGGCTCCGCGCAGCTGAAACCGACAACCAACGGACCACTCGACTGGCCAGCAACGCTGCACTCCAGTCAAGGCTCCGCGCGGCTGAAACCGCCAACCAACAGACCACTCGACTGGCCAGCAACGCTGCACTCCAGTCAAGGCTCCGCGCGGCTGAAACCGACAACCAATGGACCACTCGACTGGCCAGCAACGCTGCACTCCAGTCAAGGCTCCGGGCGGCTGAAACCGACAACCAACGGACCATTCGACTGGCCAGCAACGCTGCACTCCAGTCAAGGCTCCGCGCGGCTGAAACGGACAACCAACGGACCACTCGACTGGCCAGCAACGCTGCACTCCAGTCAAGGCTCCGCGCGGCTGAAACCGACAGCCAACGGACCACTCGACTGGCCAGCGATGCTGCACTCCACTCGAGGCTCCGCGCAGCTGAAACTGAAAACCAACGATGTTGTCGACTGGCCAGTGACGCCGCCTGTCATGAAAGGCTTCGAGATGCTGAAACGCCTGAAGTGTGAGCATCGCGCCAGATGCATGATCGTGAACAACACCACCGCCACAGAGGGGAGGATACACCTCAACAGCAAGAGGAACGGTGGGCAAGAGATGCCCTGTGCCATCAGGAAACTCATCCCATGTGTGGAACAGGCACGTAAAAACAATCACAACCTCGCTCGTGTGATGATGCAAACTTCTTCCAAGAGAAGCTGTATGGTAAGTACACACACACACTTAGTAAGACCTCACTGTTTGAGTGTCCTACATGTTCACACTGCAATGCCTATGTATGGAAAGAGGAGAGGAACGGATTCTGTTGCATGTCTGGAAAAGTAGACCTCACATACAGTCCCACAAATCCCAAGCCCGGCTCAATCCCACCACAGCCTCCAAATGCTATCAAGGACCTCTTCATTAATCAAAACTTTGTTAAAGAAGCAAAACAATACAACAATTCATTGGCGATGGCAAGCATTGGCATCAGAGAAGTTGCTATTCCTGGCTTCAAACCAGGCATACGAATACAAGGGAAAGTATATCATTACATCGCCAGTCCCCTTCCTGAACAGGGTCAAGTGCCCCTCTTTGCTCAGATCTACTTCCATGATCCTGCCCATGAAGTGGAATTCCGCCGCAATCATGCCTCAAACAGTGGGCTGAATGAAGAATTCTTGCTGAGAGCACAAGAGGCCATTCACGGGTGCAACCCATATGTGCAACAATTTAATTCAGCAATTGAGTATGTGACCCAAAATGACACTGCCAATGAGCTGAGAATTGTCCTAACAGCTCACACTCGACGTCGTGACCTTCATCGCGGCACTGTGAATCTTCCATCACTGGACAGCGATGTTGCTGTCATTGCTCCAGGAACAACTCCTATTGAGCAATTTGGGAAACTGGCTGTCACTCTTCACCTCAGAGTTGGACGACTTCAAACAATCAGTGCCATTCATCCAGCATATGACCCACTATCATATGTGCTGCTTCTACCACAGGGGTCCCAAGGATACCACACTGAACTGAGAGGTGTCACCCCAACATGCTTTTACCATTTCCATCTGCAAGTGCGAAACACTGCTCATCATTTCAATCTACTGCTCCGCGGTGGAAGACTAACACAACAGTATGTATGTGACATGATGGCAAAAATTGAGTCACAGCGTCTCAACTGGATTCGCCACAATCAGAAATCTATCAAGGCAGAAAAGTATAAAGTCATTGTTGATGCCCTGAGTAGTGACACTGAGATAATCCCAGGACGCCTAACCATCCTGCCACACACAATTTATGGATCACCAAGATGGTACGCCAGAGAATTCCAAGACGCCATGGCCTTGGTCAGAGTCAAAGGCAAGCCAGACTTCTTCCTCACCTTCACTTGCAACCCTAACTGGCCTGAAATAAAAGGATACATTTTTGAGGGTCAACAGACCCACAAAAGACCAGACATCATTGCCAGTGTCTTCCACATGAAGGTGGAGGCTCTCCTCACAGACATCCTGAAATATGACATTCTGGGACATGTGGACGCATTTGTGATGGTGAAAGAAACTCAGAAGAGGCATCTTCCTCATATACATATGCTCATCACCATGGTGCCACGCGACACACCCAGGACTTCCACTGATATTGATCGCGTTGTGTCTGCAGAGATTCCGGACAAAGAAACAAATCCGGAATTACATCGCATTGTCACATCACACATGATTCATGGACCATGTGGACAATGGAATCGTGACAGTCCATGCATGGTTGACAGAAAGTGCTCCAAAGACTACCCCAAACAATTGAGGCAAGACACATGCTTCTCAGACAACTCTTACCCACTGTATAGAAGACGATCTGAAGAAGCGCCTGGCTCTCCCATCTCAAAGACGATCAATAATAATGGGTTGTGCCATACAATCCATACATCCTTCTCCGATACAATGCACACATTAACCTCGAAATAGTCTGTGCTGTCTCCAGTGTGAAGTATCTGTACAAATACTTGGAGAAGGGTCCAGATCAGTGCCTGGTGAGGTTAGATATAGCTGATGAGACCCGTGAGGAACTTCGTCACGATGAGGTGACACGCTATGAGTTGGGCCGTTACATCACTGCATCTGAGGCGTACTGGCGAATATACAATTTCCCCATCCAATGAAAACAACCACCAGTAAGGATGCTGGCAATTCACCTAGAGGATGAACAAGTCATCACATTTAATGATGACGGCGCTGCCCAGAACCTACTGAACACAGGCCCACCTACCACTACACTGACTGCCTTTTTTGGAGCCATGTCTCTACATCCACACATGCGACACATTGTGTACCCAGATGTATTTCAACACTTCACATACACACAGAGCACATTTCAACTGCGGAAAAAAAGACTAAGTTCCCACGGTGACCGCATGGCTGACACTGTTGGACGCATCCCAATGATTGCCTTCAACCCACACACTGCAGAACTGTTCTATCTTCGCATGCTTTTGTACCGTGTGCCAGGACCAACTTCATTCAGAGACCTACGAAAAGTTGGAGATGTGATGATGGACACATATTTGGCAGCCTGCATTGCACATGGGATTGTTGACAATGACAATGAAGTAGATTCTGTTATGGAAGAGGCAGCAAATGTGACGTTTGGCCCAGCACTGCGTGAAGTATTTGCCAACATGCTCATGTTCGTACTTAGAGGAGAGCACTTGCAGTTCTGGGAAAGGCACAAGCGTGTTCTTGGTGAAGACTTCATGCACAGGGCAGCGGTGAATGAGCCTGATGAATACATTCTGAATCAAGTGCTACTCGACCTCAAGGACCAAGTTGAAAGGCATGGCTTTACACTGAATGGACACTTCGGCCTCCCTGAACCTAATCCACTTCACGACCATAATCAGACTCCCCGCATCATCCAGCTCGAGATTGAGCATAACATGGAAGAAGTTCTAGCTAACATTACTCGCACAGAAAACAGACTTAATCACAAGCAGCAAACTGTTATCAAAACAGTGATGGAGAGCGTGGTAAAGGGCCTTGGAAAGATGATAGCGCTTGATGCAAGTGGCGGGACAGGAAAAACGTTCATATCATGCCACATCCTCGACAAAGTCCGTGCAGAAGGCAAAGTGGCTCTTGCAACAGCTGCGAGTGGCATCGCAGCTACTCTACTGCCAAAAGGTACCACCTTTCACAGCAGAACAAAATGTCCTCTCATTCTCACTGATGAATCCACCTGCAGTGTGAGTGAACATGACAGCACTGCAACAATCATTAGGATGACACACCTCATGGTTGTGGATGAAGTGATGATGATGGATCGCCGTGCATTAGAAGCAGCAGATCGTACATTTCAGTGGCTCCGAGGATCAGCCAAACCATTTGGTGGCATCACAATGGTCTTCAGTGGCGATTGGAGGCAAATCCTTACCGTTGTACCACACGGTAGCCGCATCAAGATCATAGGAAGGTGTTGCAAGAGCTCATACCTATGGAAAAATGTTGAAACTCTTCGTCTAACGGAAAACATGAGGATCTCTCAAGCTGCAGAACATCAACAAGCTGAAGAAGAATTTGCCAGATTTCTCTTAGACCTTGGCGAGGCTAAAATTCCAGTAGTGCCAGAAGAGGGTGAGTTTGCCATTAAACTCAATGACACACTGACAATTCCTGGTGACAAACTGAAAGACATTGTCCATTGGGTGTATGAAGACATGCTGGCCAACATTTCCAGTCCAACGTGGCTATGCGAACGTGTCATTTTATGCCCAACTAACTCTGAAGTCGACATAGTAAATGAGTACATGACCAAGATATTTCCAGGAGAAGAACATGTTTGCAACAGTGTTGACACTGCAGATTCTGAAGGTCACCATATGTACCCAACTGAGTTTTTAAATACACTCTGCCCATCCGGAATGCCTCCACATCGCATAACTTTAAAGGTGGGAATGGTGATCATGCTACTGCGAAACTTTGACCAACAAAATGGACATTGCAATGGCTCAAGATACATCATAGAACAAATACTGCCACACCCCTTAGTTGCAAAATCTGTAATTGGTGTCGATGCCGGATGCGCTCTCTTAATTCCACGAATCACCCTCATACCATCTGACAACATCTTTCCATTCACCTTGCGACGGAAACAATTTCCAGTGAGACCCTGCTTTGCCATGACTGTGAATAAGTCACAGGGTCAGTCTTTACAACGCGTTGGTGTTTTCTGCACAAGAGATTTCTTCAGCCATGGACAATTCTACGTTGCTGCCAGCAGAGTTGGCAGATCAAACAGACTTCGCATACTTGCTCTAGACGAAGAAACAAAGAAAAAGTGTCACTTTCTGAGCAATGTCGTTTATACAGAAGTGCTGACACAGTAAACACACTCTGACAACAAACCATTTAACACAGTGCTCTGGAAATTCATGTTTCCGCTCAGAAAAATGAACCTACCAGATTAAGTACAAGTAAATAACCTGTTTGGACTACACTGTCAGCCATACAAATGATTCTGAATTAGGTACTACTCAACGTAAAGCTGTGTGTGTGTATGTGTCTGTGAATATGTGGGTAAGTACATGTGCGCCAACCTGTATGTTCTTGCTATTGTGACATGCATGATGACTGAATTACTCCCATTTTGTGTATGAATATTACATATATTTAATCATAAATGACCTTCACTAACACTTACCCTCACCATTACTGAACAACTTTTCATTCTAATAAAATCATCACTGTGCTACAACAGCCGTCATTCTCTATCTACCTTACTCTTAAAACGAATTATTCAAAACATGTTTGTTTAAACATACTAAGGGTTTGTGTTTAACACCAATGCAACAGCATAACCATGATAACAAATTCATACTCATTACAATATTCAACCATGCATACCCATTAATTATCCTCAAAACAGAAATCTAATTAGATTTAGCCTTCAAAACACTTTGAGTTATCATCCTGTTGCATTACTGTTTTTGCTTTTTCCCAATGGCTAAAAAAGCAAAAAGGCACCGGTAGTGGTACTTTCACATTAGTGGAATGGGGTTCAACTCCCTACAGTGCCCTTGCTAAAAGCCAAAATACACAATAGTTATCACTCTACACATTTCACAACAAACCTAAATGTCCCTGACGTCCCACCTTCAAGCATAACCTCATTTGGCCATCCATGAAAAAGCTACTTAACCTCCCACTTTTTTTATAGCAATACATACTTCCAACGGGCTCTGCACTAGTAGTTACATAAGTTACAACAACACACATCCCATTTACTAAAAGCGCCAGGTCCAGGCTGTCTGCAACATTTATCCTGCATTGTTCAATAATAGTCACAGACAGAGGAGTGAGGAGAGGAGAGGGAGAGGACAGGACAGGACAAGAGCAGTAACTCTCTAACTGTAAAACAGAATACATACAGTTTTGTGGCATAGTTGTCAGATGTTTGTTGACAACACAATAAATATATATTTTTGAGAAATAGTTTCATGTTGGATTATTCTTAAAGGTATTTCCTTTAGTTTTGGGATTGTTTGGAGCTTTTACCCCTTGTAAAGATATTTAATGGACTGTGGTGGAAGTTAGAACAGTGAACAAAGGTATTATGTCAGATGTGTTCACATAAAGTGTATTATTGCCACCTTCCACCTAATACCATTGTTTTGTATTGCTGGGTGAATAAACAAGAACTTGTATACAGCTAGGGTAAGGACTAATACAGTATAATACAATTATTGTAATTATCATTACTTTTGATAACATTTTTTAAAACATTTGATTTGAACATGCTGACAGTGCAAGAGTGCAACACTGCGAGAGAGAGAGAGAGAGAAAATATCATAATCTGATATCTTTCATCTGGAAAAAGGCAGTTATCTGATTATGAGAAATCTGATAAACAAACTTAGATGTTTGCCTGATAATTAGCTTATTCATTGCATGTGTACATGTTAATTTGATTTCAATCATTTTGTTTTAAATCTAGACATGTGCAGGTGGACTCAGCCAGTGCTAAGAAAGGTCTTCTGCCTGCCTGTTGGAGAGATAGAGACTAAAGTGTCAAATTGCGGTAAAAGATGCTGTATAAAAGACCGGTTACAACTTTTATTCCTTGTCCCCCCCCTGGAATTATTCTCTAAAATGTTACTGTTTATTGTCCCCCACAACTATGACTTGGGATTTTCGCCCCTGTCTTTAATTGTTTGCTTTTATTGTGCTGGGGCCTGAGTACATGTTTCGTTCTATCATTCGTGAATTGAATGACAATAAACAAAACTTTGAACCTTTTGAGCTCTCCATCTTAAAATGGAACATTCTAGCTTCATAATTAGATTAACGTTAAGTAACTAACAATGAGTTATAAATAGGTTATTTAACGACTGAAATCTGTTTTTTGTTTTGGACGACAGGGTCGGACGCCTGGAGATTATTAGCGAAACATCTACAAAAATATACCTGCATTTCAAAATGATAATCATATGAGCTCATTTAATGCGTGCTTGCGCCCTCCCAGAACTACCATTCCCCACGCTAGCTTACTTTCATTTTTAATACTTGCGTCCGTCCTTCGGGTGCGGGTCGGGCGTGAGTATCAATTTATAGCGTGTCGGCTCGGGTGCAGAATGTAATTTGAGCTACTGTCAGAAAATGGGTCGGATGCAGTTTTAAGTATGGCAGGTACGGGCGGGTGCGGGTTTGCAAAGACCCGTGCAGGAATCTGCTGTGTGGTACCGACGTAAATACAAATTAGTTGTGTTACCTCTCGTTGTGGCACAGAACATGTGTTTGGTCAATATCATCCTTCTTGTAGCCGAAATAACTCCAGATAACTGACGTTGCTTTTCTTTTTGGCACCAAGTCTTTGTTTTCCCGATTTTCTCTTGTTCTTTGCCCATTTTTCAATGTTGTTACCAGCAACTCACTCCATATGCAGGGGCTGGTCTGCTACGGCACACCGATTAAGAACTAATGTGATTGGTGGATCGCTGCGCATGCAGAGTCTGCATGCACAGTGTGTGTCAGGTTCCTTTGAAATTAGATGAATTAATTTGCGTCATACATCGCAGGCTCTGCGACGTGACTATTGCACACACGTACATCGCGATGGCGATGCACAAACGATATATCGTGCAGCTCTAGTTCTCGCACTACGCAGTGTGGCCCTCAAAGAGAAAAGACTTGGACACACACACACAAACACACACACACACACACATTATCCAACATCAATAGCGACACACACTTATCATTTCAAATTAAAAATCAAAGGCTAGTAAGCTAGCATTAGTTTACAGACAAATGTGTCGGTTTTTGTGTAGCTTAGCCATTTTAGGCTAAGTTAAGGAACTGAGGTGACAATTCTAAAATTCTTAAAAATAAATATCCTTTGCAGTGTTTCCTCTAGGATTTTTTTTTAAAAAAAGCGGGGGCAGGCTCTCCGGGGAGCCGTGGCGGTGTAAACAAATGACACTTGACTGCAGATTTTACTGTTATGCCCAGTATAATCCCGCTTTTTCATAGTTGCCAACTCTCCCGATTCACGCGGGAGACTCCCGATTTTTAACCCTATCTCCCTCGACGCTCCCGGTCAGTAATTTCTCCTTTTAATCTCTCGATTTTAGAGTAAAGGAAACAAGTAAGATTGTGTCCCTATATTTGTTGCAGTATCTGGCAACCCTGGCCTGCCAAAATCATTTGATTTTGATGATGATGTGATTTTTGTCTGTTTAATATCACGAGCGAATGGGGAATTTAAGTTGCATACAGTGAAAGCACCACACCCCAAGTTATCTTGAAATCGATTATTATTGTCATTACTGCTATTTGTATAATTTCTACAAGTCACCGTTGAAGTTGAGTGACTGAAATCCTCGTCATCCTATTCAAAGGCTGCAACAGGCGACTCATCGAACCGGGGTGAAGTTAGTTTCAGTTTGGATATTCTGTGGATATCTACTTGGGTCCAGCTGAGACTTTACTGAGGTTCTCCCAGTGTCAGCAGCAGGAGGACGGTCAGCTCACCTCTCAGAGCCTCGCGCTGAATCACTGGAGACTGATTTAGGGACCGTCATTAAATTACTTAGCATAAATATATTAATACAAAATAACTGCTGTTTTTTAGAATATCTTTCATGTCATGTGACCCAGTGACTCCAAACCAGCTGCAGATTGTATCAGTAAACTGGACGAGTAAGACACCTATTGTTATTGTATTTTAGTGCTTCCTCTATTTAATATGAATATTAATATGCAAAAATTATGATTATTTTTCTCAATAGCTTCCATGTCATGTGGCTCACTGACTTCTGAAATGCTCAGAATGTTAACATATTTTCAAGCAGCAATGTCAGCTTCTACACTATTTTGTCTCATGTCTTAGATTCTGATTCTGAAATTCTGAAAATGATTTTCTTTTCAAAAATCTCACGAGTAGGTGAGATTTAAAGGGTCATTTTTCTTTTTTTTGTAATTATCTTTTTATTAGGAAGTTTCACATCAATTGACAAGTACAGGTGGATTTATAGTAGTTAGCATCCAAATTGTACAGAACCAAGGGTTTTGTATCAATAATTTCTTGTTCCAAATGTCCCCTGTCCACTTCCTTTTTATAAGTAAAGATATATATGTTAAGAAAGAGAAAGAAAACAAAGCATACAAATGAACTTTTTACATCCAGAGGAGTAAAAAGGAGGGGAAAAAGTGCATAAAATGAGAAAAAAAAAAATAAAAAAAAAAAAGTAGGAAATCTGTAGCAGTTTGGACTCATTCACTTATATTCACATTTCTGAAATACATTGGGAAACCCAGAGACAAGGAAGTCAAATAAACAGGGAGTGTTCCTTCAACTTGTTAACAAAATCTGGTCTTAGAGGTCTGATGAAATGTACCCATTTCTCCCAGTGTGTCATGAATACGTCTAACTTTAGGTTGAGAGAAAAAGTAACCTTTTCCATGGTATATATCTCTATTGTTACATCTATCCAGTTATCAATTGTAGGTCCAGTCTGCAGCATCCATCTTTTAGTTAGGGCCTTCTTTCCTGCTGCCAGTAGTGCACCCATTAAATATTTGTCAATAGCACTCAGTTCAGGGGGGATATAACTTAAGTACATGATTTTGAAATCAAATGGTATATGTGTGTTAAAAACATCTTGTATTGCCTGATGTATATCTTTCCAGTAATTTTTGGACATTCCCAAAACACATGGTAATGACCAGCAGCCCGACGTCCACAATTCCGCCAACACTGAGAGCTACCATTATTTTGGTACCCCTTCATGAGTGGGGTGATGAAATATCGAGTTACATTCTTCCAGCAAAATTCTTTCCATGCATGTGATTTTGTAATTTTCCATTGTACTACACAGATGTCCTCCCATTCATTATCCGTTATTGTAAAACCTCCTTCCCATTCCCATTTTTCTTGTATGTATTTTGTTGAGGAAGTTTCTAAATTTTGTAGGCTTTTATATAATTGGGAAATAACCCCTCTTTTAA
Source organism: Sparus aurata (assembly GCF_900880675.1). Classification (NCBI taxonomy): domain Eukaryota; kingdom Metazoa; phylum Chordata; class Actinopteri; order Spariformes; family Sparidae; genus Sparus; species Sparus aurata. The sequence goes on along the minus strand of NC_044202.1, from coordinate 29,422,939 downwards.
TGTTTGATTCATACGCTTTGGTAAATAGTTGAACAAGAGGTTTACTGGCTTCTCTAATATCCTTGTTTTTTATTTTATGATTGTAGTAGTGCCGGAGTTGAAGGTATCTGTAAAAGTCTTGTTTTTGTAGAGGAAAGTTGACCATTAGAGTTTGAAAACTTACAATAACCTCCTTTTGTGTAATGCTACATAGAGATGTAATGCCTTTATTAATCCAAACCTTGAATCTACTGTCGAATTTATTTGGTGTGAAATCCGAGTCATAGGCACACCAACTCAGAATTTTTATATCTTCATACAATTTGTGTTTTCTAATTAATGAACTCCAGATCTTGAGAGAAGATTTTACCCACGGATTCTCTAGTCTTTCTATGTATTGTTGTAAGTTTTTGTCCGGTAAAGCAGCTTGTATATGAAAATCAGGTATCACGCTGCATTCGATATCTTTCCATTGTGCTTTATATGCGGGATTACACCAGCAGAGTAATGCTCTCATCTGTGCTGAGATGTAGTAATTCCTCAGAGATGGTAGACCCCAGCCGCCTTTCTGTTTCGGTAGCTGTAGCGTTTTATATCGGACTCGAGGTTTTTTTCCCCTGCCAAAGGAATCTTGATATAATTTTGTCCCATTCAGCAAATTGATTTTCAGTAATCATGACTGGAAGCGTTTGAAATAGATACAGGAATCTCGGTAGGATGTTGATTTTAATTGTTTCTATTCTCGAGCTTAGATTCAGAAAGGGTATGAGATTCCACCTTATTCGATCCTCTTTGATTTTATGGCTCAGTGGTAATTCTTCTCATATACTTTTGACAGATCTTTAGGTAAAATCACTCCCAAATATTTGAAAGATTCTGTCTTCCATCTCAAAGGGTACGTTTCCTTTAATTTTTCACAAGGACTAAAATTATATGCAAGGGTTTCAGTTTTATTGACGTTTGTCAGGCTTGGGGGGGTTAAAGGGGGGACTATGGAAAGGGGAAGGTGGACCCAAATGCAGTTACAAACGAGAGGCAAGGATATGGGGAACAAAAGGCGAGCTTTATTAACAAAAGCTGAATTTCAAAAAAAACCAAGGGAGTCAAAAGTCAAAGTAACAAAAGAAAGCAAGGCAAAGTAGCAACAAAAACAGCAAGACAAAGTACAAATCAAAGGCAAAGTTCAAATCAAGAATGCAAATGGCAAAATCCAAAATCCGAAAACACATACCAGAGACGGGGGAACAAGGGACAGACAGGAGCACAGGAGCACAGGAGCACAGGAGCATGGAGCATGGAGCATGGACGGACGGACGCTGACAAGAACAATGACCAGACCGGGAGTGAAGGGAAACACACAGAGTAAGTACACAGACACTGATGACGAGACGAGGAACAGGTGAGGTGGACCAACAGGTGAGGTAACGAAGGGGAGGAGCACACAAGGACATGAGGGGAACAAAACAATAGACAGAGGGAGCCAGAGGGAACATAGGAAAAGACACAGGAGAACTTAAAGGACACATGAGGGCATGGAAAAACAAAAGACACAAGACAAGATACAAAGACATGGAAAACAAATACAAGAACCCACAAGACAAAACCAGACAACACAACAAACAGATTTACAGTCATGACAACGTTCAGTTTATATCCTGATATAGAACCAAAGATTTTTAAGGACATCATGACTTTGGTAGAGACATCTCAGGTTTTCTAAGGTACAGGATGACGTCGTCCGCATAACACGCTATTTTATGCTCTACCTTGTTAATTTGTATTCCTTTAATCCTGTTATTCTGTCGAATATGCTGGGCTAATGGCTCTAAAAACATTGCAAAGAGAAGCGGAGACCATGCAAAGCCTTGTCTCACTCCTCTTTCCAACGTAAGTGGTTCGGATAGGTGACCGTTTATTTTGATTCTTGCCGTGGGGTTATCATAAATAGCTTTAATGCTGTTTATCATTATTTCACTAAAGCCAAATTTAAACAGGACTCTAAAAAGGTATCGCCAGCTGACCGAGTCGAAGGCTTTTTCCGCGTCCAGGCTCAAGATTAATGCCTTCACCTTGTGTTGTTTAATATTGTGCATAATGTGCAGAGTGCGTCTTATGTTGTCTTGCGTTTGCCGCATATGTATAAACCCTGTTTGGTCATTATGGATTAAGTTGGGGAGTAATTTTTCCATTCTTTTGGCCATTATAGATGTATATATACGGTAAGTATCGAAATCGGCCTGTATGACCCACATTCAGTCTTGTCTTTCCCCTCTTTATGTATGAGAGTAATGATAGCCTCTTTCCAAGAGGGTGGGGTCTCTGCTTTTTTCAGTGCCCAATTACATGTAGTTAACAGTATGGGCATAAGCTCCACTTTGAACGCCTTGTACCACTCGGTTGTAAAACCATCGCTGCCTGGTGATTTGTTAGTTTTTAGTCTATTTATTGCCTCAGTTAACTCTTCTGGTGTTATTTCTTTGCTTAGGGCCTTATTCTGTTCCTCGGTCATAGCTGGTAAATCTAGGGTTTCCAAAAATGAATCAATTTGATCTTCTTGGACTTCTACTGTCCTGGAATAAAGCTGCTTGAAGAATGACTCAAAAATCTCTTGTATCCGTTCTTGTTTGCTTTCGATACTGTTTTTTTCAGGGTCCCGTATTTTATGTATTGTATTATTTGCATATTGCTTTTTCAATTTCCTAGCCAGTAATTTTGTAAATTTAGAGCCATTTTCATAATATCTTTGTCTAGTAAATAGCATCTTTTTCTCTATTTCTTGAGTGTACATTAAATTAATTTCATTTCTAATTTTTTTTATTTGTTGCAGTGTCCTTGCGTCTTGATTCTGTGCATGCAAGCTTTCCAGTTGCTTTAGCTGGTTTTGTAATACAAGTAATTTTCTTTGCTTTAGCTTTTTTTTGTGAGGACACAGCTATGATCTTACCCCGTAAGACAGCTTTTGCTGCATCCCATATCATGGGTGCTGAGGTTTCTCCTTTAACATTTTCTTTTATGTACATCTGAATTTCATTAGTCATTTGTTTTTTGAAGGATGGGTCATTGAGAAGGCTAGCGTTAAACCGCCATGTTGTATTTCTTCGGTAACCTTCCAAATTGAGAGTAAGGTATATCTGGGCATGGTCACTCAAGTCTATTGTACCAATCTCCGCGTCTATAATCCTTGACCTATCTCTGCTGAATAAAATGAAGTAATCAATTCTAGTGTATACTGAGTGGACGCTAGAATAATGTGTATATTGTCTTGCATTAGGAAACATTTCTCTCCATATATCTATTAAGCCTATATCATTCATCATTTCTTTAAATTTTTTGCTTACTGTCTTAGAGGTGCGCGATAGGTTTGATACATCTAGTTTTGGTTGTAGGTGCAAATTTAAATCCCCCCCACATATCAGTACTCCTTCCGAATGGCTCACTATCATATCAAAGATCTTCTTAAAGAACGAGATGTTACTTCCGGGAGGAGCATATATGTTCAGCAGGGTGATATCTGTCCCTTCTAGTATTCCTTTAATCAGGATAAATCTGCCCTCTTTATCTTTCTGAACATATGTCTGTTCGAAGGTTACTTTGTTAGAGAGTAAAACAGCAACACCTCTCTTATGCTTAGATTTATATGATGAAAAAAATATATTTATGAAGCCCATTTTTCTTAATTTTTCATGCTCCACATCATTTAAGTGTGTTTCTTGTAAGTAAACAACTTGTGCCTTCTCTTTTTTCATTTTTGACAGAATCTTACCACGTTTTACGGGGTTTAATATTCCATTTACATTAAAGGAGACAATCCTGAGTTTTTGATTAGCCATGTCTTTTTTTACGCAAACTTAAATTGTCATCAGTGTGTGCTACAGAACCTCCCTCTGGTAAAACATTGAGAAACAGACATGAACAAATACAGTTATTAACATTGAACAAACTTAACACAAGCCAAACAGTAGCTTCCAAGGGTAAGGTTTCTGTGAAATGATACCTTAAATAACCAGAGTATCTCTGGCTTTGGAGGGAAAGCCTCCTTAGACACCCGAGGGTGAAGGGCCCTTCATAGCAGCTTAGTCCATTGAGTGTCCATCCCATTAGGTGTTCAGTGTTTTCAACCTCCGACTTATTTTAACACCTCTTATTTCCAGGAGATTTGGGGGAAAAGTACAAAATAAGATCACTACCTGAGTAATACATTATGACTTATGTATTTATCTTGTCTGGTGATGAGTTTTGTTTTAAACTTTTAGGCTGTGTGGAGCTGATTGTGTTCTATTTTACCTCGATTAGGGTCTTATTCAAAACATTTCCGTCACTTTTAAGCAGATGTGTGTCTGAAGACCTGAAGCTTTTCTCTGATATCGGCTCTCCGAGGTGAGTCTCCGCCGTGCGCTGCTCGTCCTCCGTGCCAGGGGTTTCGGTTCAGTTTCTCAAATGGGTCCTCCGGTGGGGGCACCACTTTAACCGGGAAACCTCTGTCCTCCATGTCTCTCGTGGCCTCGTTGATCGTGTGGTAGAGTCGTATCCCGTCCTCATAAAAGACCCGTAGCCTGGCTGGATATGGAGTCTGGAAGCGGATCCTCTTCTCCCTTAGTATTCGCTTCACCTCGTTATATTCCTTCCGTTTGTTCAGGACGGCGGCGGGGTAGTCGTGATCAAAAAATATTCTCTGCTCGTTGAGGAGGATTTCTTTCTTTTCCCAGGCCCTGCGTAAGACTTCTTCTTTTGTTTTATATCTGTGAAATTTAATCACTATCGACTGAGGTTTACCTGTGGCTGAAGGTTTTGCGGCTAGCGCTCTGTGCGCTCTTTCAATGAGCAGTTCAGCAGTTGGAGGGAAGTCCAGTTTTTCTCTGAGGAGTGTTTCAATAAAAGATACCATCGAGTTCCCCTCCTCATTTTCCGGTACATTGTACAGTCTGATATTTTCCCTCCTTGCTCTGCCCTCTTGGTCGATCAGCTTCTCCTCGTGTTGGCGTTGAGTTTTGTGCATGCTTCTCATCACCTGTTCCACTGTTAGCATCCTAATTTCGACATCATCAATGCGGTCCTCTGCTTCTTTAATCCTCTCGTTTGTCTTATTAATCTCATCTTTTATGTCGTCCAGCTGTTGGCTGTTCTCTTTTCTGAACTCTTGGATTTCCTGCAGAATCCGCTGCATGTTCACCTTTGGTTTTTCACATTCTCTCTGCTGTCCGCCATCTTTTTCATTAGCATTCGCCTCTGTGGTTCGCGATTCCTCGTCGTTCTCGTTCAACTCCGCTGCATTTTTCTTACTTTTCTCCCTCGTCTCCATTACTACCCTGCCCGACGAATGTTTTTGGTGTTTCATGATCTTATTTTCTGATTAGCAGGGCGTTATTATATTCTGTCGGAGGAGACCGTCTTTCACGCTGCCATCTCGGTGGTGGCGGAACCGGAAGCCCTAAAGGGTCATTTTTCAAAAAATTTTCCGGGGGGGGCATGCCCCCAGACCCCCCTAGTGTTGCTAGGTTATCAACTCAGAGCACAGCTGCTATAAAAAAATTAGGGGAAATACTGTTCTAAGAATTTTGGACATGTGTGGTTTAAAATACAAGGCAAGAAATTATGACAAATAAATCACACACCTGGCGAAGGAACCTTGTTACTTGGGCCAATACAATGATGGAAAAAATCTCCCTATTTTTCACAACCCAATGTTGGCAAGTATGCTTTTTATTGAATGGCTGGCATGGAAAAGGGCTTTTTAAAGGCTGAATGTAAAAATGAAAAATAATAACAAAAATAATTTTAGCTTTATTCATTCAACAAAACCAAAATGGTTTGAAAATAAAAAATGGCATGGTATGAAAGTATATAAAAAAAATACCACGATAAAATAATAAATATCAAAAACAGAAATATATTAAAAATGCAAATTAGTGAAAGTGACATTGTTGAGTTAGGTTGTGCAAATATTTTGAGGAAACAAGCAGTGTTGTTTTCGTCAATGATGACGATGACGAAATTGTTTCATTGATGCCCCTTTTTTTCATGACGATACGGAGTAATTATTTCTGTTTTTCAGAGTAATTTATTTTTTTGGTGTGTTTTACTGAGTACACTTTTTTTTGGTTAGTTTTTCGTGTAATTTTTTTTTCTTCTGTTTTTCAGAGTAATTTATTTTTTTGGTTGGTTTTTCAGAGTAATTTTTTTCTGATTTTCGGAATAATAATGATAATTAAAACTGCAAGCAGTGATGAACAGGCCCTCGCAGTCCATGCGTGTCGGGGCATGCTGCCGTCCTAACGTGCTGCGGCTGAAGCCCAATTGCTTGGTCGTTGTTTACGGAAGCGGCAACTGCCTGTGTTTGGGACAGTGCATGCAGGGGGTGGAGATCAGCGTCTTCTCCCAACGTGTGTTTGTAACGTGGTGTGTTGCCCCTGCCAGTATTAAGCTCTTTCAGGTGAAGTCAGAACAACTACCTGCAATCCACAGAAATCCAAAGTGGACTACAGGTGAATGATTTCTAAAACATTTAGTAATCAGATATGTTTTGACAATTGATTCAGCACTGTTATGTTATGTGAAGTGTTACGGCCTTCTCTTTGCCTTTGTATGGAATTCAGGCATAGACACCTGTGTTTTTTCATGGAATAGATTGGAATTGGGACAGAGAAGCGGGGGTTGTGGCTTGCAGTAAACTTCCTCCGCCCTAAATTCGAACCCAGGTCCACAGCATATGTGGCATGCACTCTAATCACTCGACTACTGGCGCAGCTAAGACACTGTCTTCTTTTGTCACGGTGAAGGCAGGAAGGCAGCGCATCATAGGGGAGGATGGAAGTGGAATGCCACAGATTTAGATAGGTAGTTGAATGCAGCCAGATGCGATTCTTCCTTTTGGAAAGGGACAGCTGTCAAGTGACCAGGTTTGACGAGCGTCCTGCAGTAGCTGGGTTTAACCAAAGGACTCACTCAGTTGTTTCAAATCGCAGGGGAAGCCACTGCGTTCATCGCGGAAAAGTTGGGCAGAATCACAACTACACACATCTTGTTTTGTGCCACATTGACAGGGCAGACACAACACGCAAATGGCCTTCTGAGCAAATTGGCTTATTTGAAAATTGTGTGCTGTGGCTAAATACCACTGACTTATCCATTATGTGGCTCTAAACATTACCCTTCAATTATGCCATGTTGTAATGTGCAATTTGGACAAAACTACCAGCAAATGCCATGTAAATCTGACTATGTTTGCCATCACTGCACATAAATGAGTGTAAAATAATGCTTCTCTTGCCTTCTTTCAAAAATGTATTTATGGCTGTCTGTCAATGTCAAGCTTTTTATCTAATTTCTACTTTGTTTGCTAGTTTTTATCCTATAAAGTGCGTGCTGCCGCATTTTAAAGTTTCAATAAAATCTGATAAATATGAGGCTGACTTCCTGGAATGGAATGGAATTATTCAGAGGTTATTCAGAGGTTCCTAATCTAGGATGCATGTGACTTGAAAGACAACAATGCCATCTAGTGGCGACTTGTGTCACTTAGACCATATATTCATGTGCTTCTAATCAAAATTGACAACTTCCTGTTGGACTGAGAGTATGGGTCTAAATGAGTTTTTTGTGCGTTTTGTCATAACACACATGCGTACCAAATTTCATTCATGTACGTGCATGTAGGAAGCCCAAATTGACTGAGATAAAACTTACTTCCTGTTTCCAGTGGGTGGCGCTATGGATATTGTAATAGATTTGTGTGATTACTGGTTTAGGTTGCCACCTTGTGGTCATTACTGCAAAGGCAGCTGCTGTGTTAAGTTTTGGTTGGCCAACAATTATTGGCGTTTTTACCCAGCCATGCGGTACCTTTATTGTTGAAGTGTGTCCACTGCAGTAACAAGTAAAAGACGTATCCGGAAGCCTTCCCGGCCTGTTTATTGTCTCCTGTACGATACATTACAGATATGACACAGTATTGATGCACAGAACTATTCATGGCGACTCCCTCTAGATTCCCTCTAGATTTGGCCGAGATAGGAAATTTTATGAAGATGTTATTAGGACTTGATGCTTCATGACCAAGGACTTTAATGGCAAGCACCGCCACTGCCAGCAGGTATGACGTAGGATAAAGATTTTCCTAGCGTGGCTTTAGCATGGTCCGAGGAGTATACTGACTGACTGTGAAGTCTGTGGTGTCCAATCTGTAGGAAGAAGACCAAAACGTATGATGTATGGCAATATTTCATAAAGGCCGCCAAATTCAAAATGCCCGACTTTGAAGGGATGTGTAGATGTATTCAGGGCAAGACTGTCTACATTTATGAGGAATTTTGTGGAGATGTGTATGTGGAAGTTATAAGGACTTGATGCTTGACAGTAAAGGGGAAAAATGGCGTCCGCCGTCATGCCCACCAGGTATGACACAGCTGAATGATTTCAATAACTTTTGTTCTTCAAGGCATGAAGATGATACTGAGTTAATGTGAAGACTGTGGTGTTTAAGCTCTAGGACAAGATAGTTTTCAAAGTGAATGAATTTGTCAAAAACGCCGCCACACATCAAAATGGCTGACTTCCAGTTGGATTGAGAGTATGGGTCCAAATGGGTTTTTTTTCCATAGCTTTTCATCTTCAAGGTCAGAGGATCATACTGAGTGACTGGGAAGTTGGTGGTGTTACATCTGTAGAAGGAGATAATTTAAGTACGAAGATTGGCAATATTTCAAAATGGCGGCCAAAATCAAAATGGTGTGGATAGGAAATTGTATGTTGAAGTTATAAAGCCTTGATGCTTGACGGCGAGGGAAAAAAATGTTTTTCACTGTCCCACCCACTAGAGTATGTCGAAGCTGAAAGATTTCCATAACTTTTGTTCTTCAAGGCATGAAGATGATAATTGAGTTAATGTGAAGACTGTGGTGTTTAAGCTCTAGGACAAGATAGTTTCCAAAGTAGGCAAGAATTGGACAAAAATGCCGCCACACATCAAAATGGCTGACTCCCTGTTGGAGTGACGGTATCGGTCCAAGAGGGTTTGTTATGCAGTCCGCGCGCGTCGGGTTGTGGCGTTGTCAGACTGCACGTTCACCTGTTACAAGCATGTCATGACGGGGAGAAAACAAGCAGTGAACGTCATGTCAATCGGATGATGTTTGTCTGACTTCCTGTGTCCAGTGGGTGGCGCTATGGATATGACACAGTGTTGATGCACAGATCTATTCATGGCTACTCCCTCTAGATTCCTGAAAGATTTGGCCGAGATAGGAAATAGTATGAAGAAGTTATTAGGACTTGATGCTTCATGATGAATGATTTTTATGGCGGGCATTGCCACTGCCAGAAGGTATGACGTAGGATAAAGATTTTCCTAGCGTGTCTTTGGCATGGTCCAAGGAGTATACTGACTGACTGTGAATTCTGTGTTGTCCAATCTGTAGGAGGAAGACGTGAAAGTATGATGACAGGCAATATTTCATGAAGGCCGCCAAATTCGAAATGGCCGACTCTGAAGGGATGTGTAGATGTATTCAGGGCGAGACTGTCTACATTTATGAGGAATTTTGTGGAGATGGGCATTGTATGTGGAAGTTATAAGGGTTCGATGCTTGACAGCAAAGGGGAAAAATGGCGCCCGCCGTCACGCCCACCAGGTATGACGCAGCTGAAAGATTTTAATAACTTTTGTTCTTCAAGGCTTGAAGATGATAACTGAGTTAATGTGAAGACTGTGGTGTTTAAGCTCTAGGACAAGATAGTTTTCAAAGTAGGCATGAATTTGTCAAAAACGCCGCCACACATCAAAACGGCTGACTTCCTGTTGGACTGAGAGTATGGGTCCAAATGGGTTTTTTGTGCGTCTGGTCATGATGAATGGGTTACCAAATTTCGTCCGTGTATGTGCAAGTAGGATGCGGGGCATCACAATAGGGGGCGCTACAGAGCCCACAGGTCATGACCATGCCCCATGACAACACAGATCTTTTCAGGGAGACTCCTTCTGCATGCCTGAGAGATTTGGCAGAGATAGGAAATGGTAAGAAGAAGTTATGAGGACTTGATGCTTTACGGCAAAGGATTTGCATTGACCGCTCCACTGCGGCCAGCAGGTATGCCGTAGGATAAAAATTTCCATAACTTTTCATCTTCAGGGTCAGAGGATGATACTGAGTAACTGTGAAGTCACTGGTGTTACGTTTGTAGGAGGAGATAATTTAAGTACCAAGATTGGCAATATTTCAAAATGGCGGCCCAAATCAAAATGGCCGACTAAATATTGATGCAGAGATTTATTCGGGGAGACAGCCTCTACATTTATGAGCAGTTTGGTGTGGATAGGAAATTGTATTCAATAAAATCTGATAAATATGAGGCTGACTTCCTGCAAAGCTGACTTCCTGCGCTACAGAGCCCACAAGTCATGGCCACGCCCCATGACAACACAGATCTCATCAGGGCGACTCCCTCTGCATTCCTGAGAGATTTGGCCGAGCTAATGTGCTGAAAGGTGTCCAGTCTGACGGGAAGTCAGCGCAAGAAGCAGAAGAAGAAACAACAACATTTTTGTGTCTTTCTGAAATGTTTGTGTGTTTCTCAAACTTGAGGTAAATGTGTTGGATGCATATTGTCTTTAATGAAAAAGAGTCAAGGGGAATGCAATACGCAGCCACAGACTGGGGCTGAATCTGAGTTGCCACAAGAAGGACCATTTGGGTGTGCCACCCTAAGATTTTCACTGGCCCCATCTGGCCCCCCCAATGAAAATGTTCTGGGGGCGCCACTGTGCAGGATGCTCGTCAAACCTGGTCACTTGACCGCTGTCCCTTTCCAAAAGGAAGAATCACATCTGGCTGCACTCCACTACCTATCTAAATCTGTGGCATTCCACTTCCATCCCTCCCTATGATGCGCTGCCTTCCTGCCTTTACAGTAACAGCAGAAGACAGTGTCTTAGCTGCGCCGGTAGTCACGTGGTTAGAGTGCATGCCACATACGCAGTGGACCCGGGTTTCGATTTCTGTGGATTGCAGGAAGTTGTTCTGACTTCACCCTACAAACACACGTTGGGAGAAGACTTTGATATTCACCCCCGGCGTGCACTGTCCTAAACGCAGGCAATTGCCGCCTCTGTGAACAATGATCAAGCAATGGGGCTTAAGCCGCATCGCGTTTGGACGGCAGCATGCCCCGACATGCACGCGGACTGCGAGGGCCGTTCATCACTGCTTGCAGTTTTAATTAGTTATAGTTACTAGTTACTTCTCCCAAAAAGTAACTGAGTTAGTAACGGAATTACTCCAATATAAAAGTAATTAGTTACCAGGAAAAGTAACTCTTGCGTTACTTTATTTTCTTCCCCTTTTGAGCTCTGCATTGATTTTAATGTACTCTGCATCTATGTATTTAGAAAATGTCTTTCTGCATGGCGGACCGGCACCTGCTCTCCCTGGTATTTAGCCAATGAAGAAGTCTGGGTCAGCTGTTGATAAAGGGAGCATGTTCTCAACAACATACCTGCCTATCATTGCATTCAGTTCAGTCTGTATCACAAGTTTTAGTGAAGCTGGAGCAGAAACATCCAGCTTCAGCTGCTCGGATGGCTCCGTGTCCTTCTGTGTTAGCGGAGCTCACGTTAGCCACACCTGCTATCATCATCAACAGTGTCAACAACGGAGTTTTTGGCCACTAGTGTTGTAGAAGCGCGTGCAGTTGAGAGATGCTTCATTAGATCAGAGTTGCTTCAAATAGACGTGGACAAAGGAGGTTAAAGTAGTGTCAGTAGTTCTACTTTGAAAACGTAAACTTTCCCTCTGGACTCGCCATTTCTGCAGCTCACCTCTGCTAGTTTGTGTGTAAACCGAACACAGCCTCTGATTGGCTTACGAACTCTCACTCTACCTTATAGAGCCAATCATCACCTCTGTGGTTATCCCGCCCCTCCCTCCTGCCTCACCGGAGAAAAATAAAGCAGCCCTGCTGCTCCGGTGGCTGAGAGCTGCACACAGCTTCAATGAGAAACTTCAATTTGTAACGCACCACATTTTATAGTCGGTAACCGTAACGGCGTTGTAACGATGGGAAAAGTAATTCATTAGATTACTCCGTTACTAAAAAAATAACGCCGTTATACTTAAACGCCGTTACTCCCAACACTGATTTTGATTATGTCTGTATTAACTTGTAGGGCCCATAAGACAACAAGGGCAGTAGTGGAGCGTGGCATTGGCCAACTGAAGAGGCGCTTTCATGTTCTCCACGGAGAGGTGCGGCTGACCCCTGATAAAGTCTGCAAAGTCATAATAGCCTGTGCAATACTGCACAACACTTGCAAGGCTAGACAGATTGCAGAACCTCTTGAGGGTGATAGTGATGAAGACAGCGATGATGATGATGAAGAAAATATTCACTTTCCACAGGGGAACTTGGCCCAAAGTGGACTGCCTTACAGAGCATACTTTACAAATTTACATTTCAGGCAAGTTACAGTATATGTAATTTGAAAACTTGTGACTGCATTGAACTAATGTACCACATAGTTTTACCACACATCACCTACAATAGTTAAATACACGACACATATTACTCACAAAGACACAATATCTATTTGTCATTGGATTTATTTTTAGGAGCTCGATTTTCAGTCGATAGTACTCCTCCTGTAGGCATAGAACCTCTTTCTGCTGTCTGAAGACATCCATTGTCAACTCCAATCTTCTGTCCTGCAGGGATGATGACGGAGCAGCAGGTGCAGCAGGCAGGAATGGTGTTTGAGCAGCAGCAGCAGCAGCAGCAGCAGCAGCAGCAGCAGCAGCGGGCAGGCTAAATTCTGATGTTTCAGGCTGAGGCTGTCTGCGCAGCCGCTGCAATGTTGAGGGGCCCGGTTCCTCTGATGGCTCCATGCTACAGAAAGAGAAATACATTTAGTTTAATTATTGTTTTGTTTTAATTGATTTAGTTGAATTAGCATGCACAAGAGATATGAGAAATGGCTTATGCAATGAATAAACACTGTTCTTGATATTTTGTTTACCTGCCTGTTGATATATGAAAACTCATTTGTCCTACCTTTGTTGCATGTCAATGGCCTGCATCATTGAAGAGTCAATGCTTTCCCTCAGCCCGGTGGTACTAACTTCTGACTGCCCCAGTATATCAAACACCATTTTTGCAACCTGGGATAGCTGCCTAGCAGGTGGTCCACCCCCTAAAAAGAAATCAAGTAACCAATATGTACACAATAATTAGGCATTTAAATTAACTTTGCCAGCAGGTGTAAGTAAGTGGTATATCGCTCACCTGTGTGTGAAGATTCACGTTTGTGTGCTGCAATCTCCTCTTTTGCTTTTGACTGCAACACATACCACCGCTTCTCGCAATCCTCATTTGTCCGCACAACCAGCGGAAACGAGGCATTTATCCGTACTATAGTTTTCCATGCTTGCTTCTTGGCTCGTACTGTGACACTGGGGACAAATTTACCTCTCAAAACACTTTTATGCTCATTGACCAATTGAGCCAGAAGCAAACACTGTTCCTCTGTCCAATTGGGTTTCCTTGTTCTTTTCTTCTCCATTGCTGTTCACTGGTTTGTGGTAGATTTGAAAGCCAACCAACACTGCTTCTTATAGGCCGGTCAGCAATCACAGACATTGATGAAAGCTGAGCCATTTTACCCCCGTAAATACCAAATTGAGCTGAAATGTTAAAGGTTGAAAGTGCAAAAATTACCACCATGGTAATTAATATAAACAAATAAATATAACTATCACTATGTGAATACTGTGCAAGTGGGCCTAAGTTTTCACACATTTTACTATTCATTTAACAGATATTTTCTTTTCTGTGAAATATTATTTACAATTACACAGTCTTCATAAGATTAGATTCGATGATTAAGTTTATCGATTTGAGGGTCCATCCTTTGCCCATTATCACCAAAAGCATATTTTTTATCTAGCTTTTAGGATCAACCAATCACAGCTTTTGAAATGATGACTCATACCTAGCAACGGGGTCAACCACACCTCCTCACTAAGATAGGAGTTTCTGTCCATTCCCTGCTCAGAGTTCTCTGAGAATGTTCTGGAATCACTCCTAAGCTAAGACTCCTTGCTAGGAATTTTTAGGTTAAGTTAGGAGCTCTCTGAGAGGATTCTCAGAATCTTTAGGAATATGGGCCCAGGTGTTTATATTGAAAATACATAATGAACTCTGACTGAGCCTTCGGGCTAGCCAGTTGTAGCGACTCTTTGGCAGAGAAGGACATTTTAACATGAGAATGTTGAAGCTACCTTGTGCATACATTACTTATGTGGCATTAGAGAGATATACACAAAAAATTCTATTGCAAAATGTTTGCTTAATTTTTGTCATGGCTGTTTAAAGCAAGTATGTGTGCAATATGTGATGAATTAGCAATTGTCAAATTATTCACCTGGCATACTCTACATTCCTTAACCCCATACAGGAATTCTGTCATGGAGGAAGAAGTTTTATGGCCGCTAGAAAACAAACTGGGATGTGTCAGGAATCAAAAAGATTATTCCTCATCTGTTGTAATAGAGGGTAAAGGAAGGTTTGATGTGCATGAGAATTTGTGGCCAAAGACAGGGGTGAGTGCTGTTTTCTATATCTGTAGCTATCCTTTACAAATCTATACATAGGTTATTCACTTGAATTATTTACTTGGAATGGTTCTATGCAAAGAAAAAAAAAAGGCTGAAGCATATTGCAGCAATTCTGATAAATATATGTGACATATATTAAGGCAGTACAATCCATGCAATAAAGATCAGGGCCCATATTCACAAAGAATATTAAGGCTAAAAGTAGCTCCTAACAGGCGAATTTAGGAGCAACTCCTAAAAATAATGGGCGTGTCAGTCGTAACTTTAGGACTCCTAATTTTTGAAAATAAGAGTTATTCACAAAACATTTTAAGCCTAAAAGTAGCACCTAAGTCTGGGAGACCTTAGAAGTAGTCCAGAGGACTCCTAACTCGCTAAGACCTGGTCACAGCCAAATGTTTTGGAGACGCTAAATGACAGGGAATTATTAAAACGATGTCAGATGGACCGTGAATGGACTGAAGTTGTGGTTGAGTTGGTGAGGGACGTAATAACGTTCCCAATCAACCGAAACAATCCAATAACGCCAGAGTTAAAATACACACCGGTATTTGGCTACGGGGAAAATGCAGCTCTTCGCACGGGACTAGTATTACCTGGGGACCTCAAGTGATTTAGAATTTATCCCATCACGTCCGTGTTTCGTGCGGCACAGGATAAGCAAAGTCTGTGTTTTACTGACATTATCCCCGGGTCGATCGCACCGAAGCCCTTGCTGGAGCAGCACAACTGTTATATATGGATATTTTTAATATAATAACTGGTGAGCCTGTTGAAAGATGGAAAAATGTTCCTTACCGCATGCTGCCATGTATGTAATCCATCTAATCATCTTTCGAAATTTCGCTCTTCTGATGAGCCTCCTGAATTTGCACCCAAAATGCTGTCAAAACTTTCATTTATAATTCCCAACGCAGCCTCCATAATTCTCGACCGGGAAAAAGGCAGAAAAAAGGTGGAAAACACAAAAGACCTTAAGAAAAACAAAAAACGATCCCAAATCACAGAGATGCCGATTCGCACGGGACTGATATTATCACATGACCTCTGTGTTTGGTGAAATATGGTAGGTAATTTGCGGTGGAATTTTTACTTTACAAATTACGGACATGGCAGATTCACACGGGATTAAGATCACAGACGACCTCCGCAATTATTACAAATTACTGGAGGTCCCCAGGTTATACTAGTCCCGTGTGAATAGGGCTTTTGTCAATCGGAAAAAGTTGCATTCCATCAATACACAAATTCTCTTTGACGCATGTTACAATATACTGGACATTGTTGCGAAATGGCCCGGATCAACACACGATTCCCGAATTTTAATGGAGAGTGGTTTGACGCAGCTTTTCGAGCAAATGCCGCTTTTATTGGGGGGGGGGGGGCTGTCCTGCATATCTTTTCATAGGCTTTGTCATGGGCTTGCAGGCAACTTCCTTATTTTCACTTCATGCATTGCGTAGCCTAAATGACTTTTCAATGGGCTGCCCTGTCACTGAACAACCAATCACCGTTGTCAGCGCTTCTAAGTGCGTCCTTATAAAATGACGTCATCCATAGCAACAGAGAGTTACTTCTAGTTTAGGAGTTCACTGTTTTCATAACTAAAAGTAGGTCTCAGCGGCTTTGTGAATTACTTTTAAGAAACGACTCCTACATAAAAACTTTTAGTCCGATTTAGAAGTACTCCTAACGTTAAGATAAAAGTCTTTGTGAATACGGGCCCAGACCTCAATTTATTCTAAATAAATACATATAAATGACCTACTGTGAATAAATGTGTGACCAATTGTATGCAAATGT
This sequence comes from Sparus aurata, assembly GCF_900880675.1. Lineage (NCBI taxonomy): Eukaryota > Metazoa > Chordata > Actinopteri > Spariformes > Sparidae > Sparus > Sparus aurata. Next base: position 29,406,557 of record NC_044202.1, on the reverse strand, counting down.
AAATTATTTCCTTTATATTACTTTTTATACAAAATGTGTAACAATATTTGTTAATTCATATTCCTGCACACCTGTCTCAGTCAATTGCATCTGTCCTTTATTTTAATCCCCTTTAACTATGGTGCAATACAATAGTTGTATCACTGGATGGCAGTATTGCAATATTATCATATTATTACCTGCAGTAAAATTTACGTCGCATAACCCAAATTCTTGTCTCCGGCGGTTTGCAGCAACAGGAAGTCATGGTCATTAGCTAATACATTTGCTTTCATGCTGTCAGGCTAAGAAGAGTCACATTTTAAAACACTCAAGAACTAAAGTTCAAAAACCTACAGAGACAATTAATATGTTTCCTTTGTTGCATGTATCGTCAAATAAAATAGTGGTAATGGGTAAGAGTGCGTAGCATAGACATACGTACACTTCTATGGTGCGTACTAGTGTCTACAATAGTTATACCAAAAATAACCTATTGCTCAAGGGCGTAAGTTTGGTCTGGTCTCCGCTTTGGTAGGGAATCTATCTTACAAGATAGAGGAACATCCTTTTCTGGAGAAAGGGTGAGAGAGAAGATCAAACGTGATCTAGACTCAGCAGTTTAAGGTTATCACCGGTAAAGTACCAGTGGAACCGCGAAAGACTAAGAAGTCAGAGAATGAACAGATCAAAACAGAGTAAACGGCAGCTATCCGGTCTCAAATCCACAGATTCCTGCCTGCCCCAGCCAGCCCACACACACTGGCTGCTGTCTGCGCAGCCGCGTGAAAGGGGACGGGAGAGACCCCGGCGCTGCTGCAGGACACCGTGGACTGCGATGACTCTGAGCAGCATGTGAATTACCACCATATAATATATTTCTCGCCTTTCCCCTGATGATCTGAATAAGTCGCTAAATTTGTTGCTAGTCGCTTTTTAGAAATAAAGTCGCTAAGAGGGTCTGAAAAGTCGCTAAATCCAGCAAGAAAGTCGCCAAATTAGCAACACTGGGATACCTTCATGTTCATGTGAACGTGATAATCCTTCAGCCAATCTAATGGCAATTTACGCCCTTGCTATTGTTCTCTCGTTTATCTGCAGTATTGTTTTAACGGGTCAAGCCGACTGCGCAGGCGCCGCTCGTAGGCTACCCTCCAGTGCCATAGCAACCAGGGTAACGTTAGACATCAATATGGTGAGTGTTTATATAATTGGTTCTATTTTCGCTGCTATTTTGTATTTTATCAGATAATTTGTACTGTCCTGACTATAACTCCTATGCAAACATGCAGTGACTTCGACATATTAGGTGACCTTACATACAACATTGCTGTCGTTGTAAGCTAATATGAGCTAACTTATATAGCTAGTTAGCTGGCCCTAAATGCTAATTAGTGTAACCGAACATTAAATAGCTGGCAAATATCAGCGCGGATAGATGTCTTTGTATATGTTGGCGTCTTTCCTGCTGCCATTTAAAAGTGAAATTATGATAACGACAGTGCCAGTTGCAGGGGCTACAGCCTGTAAAACGTGTGTTTAAAGTTACAACGTTGCTATCATGTCTACAATAACTATATGCAATTTGATCAACATACATAATCCAATGTGATGATAATGTCTCTAGGCCAAAGCAACCACTGTGAGAGAGGCACTGGCCAAATGGGTGAGTGGCAGACAGACACAGCTGAAAACACACAGAGAATACAATGCATAACTGTGCAATAGAATTTGTATTAGTGTTTATACAAATATGTATAATTCACGACTAAGTTTATTTTATAGTTAAATTATTGTGGCATAGTTGTAACTACATATTTCGATCTGTGTGTGTGTGTGTGTGTGTGTGTGTGTGTGTGTGCATGCGTGTGTACAGGAGGAGAAGTCAGGGGAGAAAATGAGTGAGGCTACCGCTATTAAACTCTACGGTCAGGTTCCTCCTATAGAGAAGATGGATGCCTCACTCTCCTCACTCATGAACTGCGAGTGAGTTCTGTCGCACAACTGCTTAACACAATTGCTTATTTTAACAAGTTTTTACACATTGGTTAATATCTCCTCATTTATTGGATGTCTTTCAGATCACACTAACTTTCCCTAGTCCATGGTTTTCAACTATGAAGTACATTTTTCAAATCACACACATATACATTTATCAAACCACACGCATTTTTCAAACCACACACATGGTCATGTATAAGACAAGACTTGATTATCTTACACATGTTCAGAATCAGGTAATCAAGTCCAAAAGGAAGCAGTGCCCGAGAAACTTAACTTGGCAATAAACCTCTGTTCATTTTGAAATAAAAATATGCATATATATTAGTTCCAAACTATAATGGGATTGTCAGGATTTCGGTCAAATTTGTGAAATATTTGTAAAGAAAATGTATAAGGCAGTGCACAAAGTACTAACCTCTCAGCCTTTGAGAAGAGGCAGTGTTTTTCAGACCCTATGTTGTCTATGTTGTTGGCTATGTTTTGATCCCACAAATATCTAACAGTTGAGTCAATAGGTCACTGTGTAGTTTGCCTTTAAACTCTATCTCCATTATGTTTTTTCACTCCTACTAATTTCTGAAGCTACACAGAAACTACATCTGCTTAGTTAGTTAGTTAGTTAGTTACAGCAAGTAACTAAGCAGCTGATGTAGTATGTTTAATCACCAATGTTTTAAACCAGACTACTATATAATCAATCAAATACCTGATATGTTATTGTTCTGCGTCCTCCACAGGAAGCTTTCTCTGTCCACAAACTGCATAGAGAAAATAACCAATCTCAATGGCATGAGTAAGTAATGATTGCACAAATACATAAACACACTCTGTTAACTGGTGTAAAGATGGTGGAGTAATGTGATTTTGTATTGTGTACTTCCAGAGAACTTGAGGATATTGTCATTAGGAAGAAATAATATAAAGGCCCTCACTGGACTTGTAAGTTACATATGAATCTGAACAAGCACTTACTAGTTTGATTGTCCAAATGTTTTATTTTATTTCTTTTCTTTTTTCCTGATGTCTGACATTTTTTTGTCTTTCTTAAAACAGTTTTATAACTTATTCCAATTAAAGGTGTTTCAGTGTATACACATTCTAAAAAACACAATTTGATTGCATGTTATTTTGCATCACTTGTGTGCGTGTGTGTGTGTGCAGGAGGCAGTAGGGGACACATTGGAAGAGTTGTGGATCTCCTATAACCTGATAGAGAAACTGAAGGGAATCCAATGCATGAAGAACCTCAAAGTACTCTACATGTCCAACAACCTGGTCAAAGAATGGGGTAAGCCACATTCATAAATACAGTCAACGATTATTGATATTCAAATTGACATGGCTAATTAGGTTGCAAAATTACAACATGGATTCATAGAACATTTATGTGGCTACGAGACCTGTTTCAGAAATGTAAACACCATTTGTTTTGTAAAGGATAAATATGTTATCAGTTTAGATCAGGGGCCGTATTTATCAAGCGTCTTAGAGTGCCATTTTACACTTAAGTCCTGAGAATTTATGAAATTTAGTTCTACTCTCAAACTTAAGAATAAAAGCTATTTATCAACTTTCTTAAGTCTAAGTCTACTCTCCCAGATATTTAAGAGACCTCCAGAGGTGTCCTAATTGGTTAGGAGCTGCCAGCAGGGGATGGCACTGAGGCGAGATTGATGCCTGTTGCCTCTCACGAAGTGCTTGGGCCTGGCTGCACCGCGTCAAAGCACAGGGAGAGTGCGCGTCAGAGATGCCCGGGGACATAGGAGACTCTCTTAATGCATCTCAATCCAAACTGAAACATAATGAATATGGCTGAAATATCAGAAATGGTTCTATTGTTGTTATGGTTAAAACTTGAACAAACACACATTTTAGACATTTACTGAACAGTAACCTAGCAAATATCCAACAACAATTACGCACGTATCTCTCATCAAAACGCACCTAGGAGCAGCGCAATATCCCTAGAGTTGTAACAGGAATAATTTGTGAACTCACGCTTTTGAAAGCAACTCAAGCTTCATCGCAGCTGGATCCTGGCCGCCGTCCAACCCAGAGTTGCTGGGGTTATCTTATCCAAGAATGCGTTGCACAACTTCTGCAACTGCGCTCAAGTCTTTGCCAGGTGGTCCTCCGCCTGGCAAAGACTTTTTCTACCACTTTTTCTCGCAGTCAGCTGGTGACCGATGGCAGAAGGTAGGGGTGCAGAAAATAATCGATTCAAAGATGCATCGAGATGCTTAATAGGAAGATTCTGAATCGATGCAGTAACGTCACATAATCGATTTTTATTGCGTTTCCCGTTTCTGCTGGACAATAAAGTTGTAAAGTTCAAGTTGCATTGTGGGTGAAGGACGGACAAGCGAGCGAACACAGTAAATCCACCATCTTAACATGGAGGAAAGCAGTAGCAGTAGCCGATGCGCGATAAAAAATCCCCACAATTTAAAAGCGGATATCTGGGAACATTTCGGATTTTATGAAGTTGCTGGGACGCGACGACAACTGGACAAGACCCATGCTATTTGTAAAACTTGCCACGCTAAAATCAAATACTTCGGTAACACCACTAATATGAGGAACCACATTAGCCGATGGCACGCTGAGCTAATGTTAGCCTCTGGTCACAACGGAAAGAAAACTACTGACCCAGCACAGCCAAAGATCGACGAGTCCGTGAGAAAGTTGCCATCCAAGTCTGAGAGAGTCCAGAGGATAACTCAGTGTGTAGGAGCTTTCATAGCGAAGGACTTACGGCCTTATAGCGTCGTCATGAACGCCGGGTTTCGCCAGCTTGTTAAGACCCTGGAACCGCAGTACAAGATCCCTTCTCGCCAAACAGTTGCAGACACGGTTGTGCTGGCGTTGTACAGAGAAACAAAGCTCGGGTGATGAATTCAATGAGGGAAGCTTGCCGAGTAGCAGTCACGTGCGATTCATGGACTAGTGTGGCCACCGAGTCCTATTTAACAGTAATGGCACATTAACTTAATGAATTAAAATTAAAACACATGTTGGTAGGCTTGGCCTATAATTATATTTTTCTTTACAACTTAATGTAACAAAACATGTGAAATTTGTTTACATCTGAATTTAAAAGCAGCTTTCTAAATAAAGAGTTCATATTTATCTGACTGTTAATTGATGAAAAAGCCATGTGTGGTACTATAGAAAATTGAGGATAAAATGCATCGAGATGCATCAAGATGCATCGTCGAATCGAATCGAATCGCATCGTAGACTGGTGAATCGGAATCGAATCGAATCGTGGGGGCAGTGAAGATGCACACCTCTAGCAGAAGGCTTGAGAAGCGTATAGTTGATTCCCTATGTCTTCTCATGCCTGTTTTTTATCGTGGCTGGTAAGCGTTGGGCTGAACTTGCCTTTAATGATGAGCTTCCTTTCCTCGACTAGCTCCACTAATAACACTATCTCCTCCTCTCGCCAATTGTGTTTTCTTTTTGATTCCATGTTGATTTCTGCATGTGGTTGCAGTAGGCTAGTTTATATAGAGCTACCCACACCAGTTTCAAGTTAGTTGCCTAATTAATGAATTGGAAAGATAAGGAAACATGTATTTTTGATTAATTGCCGATATGTTTTGTATTATTTTGTAGATTATTGTCAAAATATACACTCCCATTGTCCACTTAAATATTTCTAAGATATTTCTTTATTCTTAGACAACGGATTCCCTCCCGTGATTGGTCATTTCGATGGACACAGAAGTGACGTCACCTAAAATTCCATTGACGGCACATAGTAATGTCGTAATTCAGCTCTGAGAGTGACACTTAAGATTCAGTCCTACACTTCGCTGAAAGTGTGAGTAAGATGCTTGATAACTAACTTTTAAGTGCAGCTTTCAGCGAAGAATTTTTGTACTCATAAGTCAACTCTTAGCAGGGTTCTTAGGAGTAATTCTAAGAAGCTTGATAAATACGGCCCCAGGCATTTATTCTTCCACTATCTGACACTGCAAAATTAAGTTGCATAAAGTTCCTCTTTATATATTATTGGTGAGGAAAATTCTTATCAGAACTAAAGTTGTCACACAAGCTAAAAAGCTCAATTGAGTGAATTTCTCTAACATCTTAGCAAAGATCTCTTCAGGTTGATTATTCTCACAATCTTTAATTTGGTAATTTTCTGTCTTTACTGTGTGTGCAGGTGAGTTTGTGAGGCTAGCTGACCTGTCTTGCCTCGTAGACCTGGTGTTTGTTGGAAATCCTCTGGAGGAGAAGCATTCAACTGAGGGAATCTGGATGGATGAAGCTTCTAAAAGACTACCAAATCTAAAGAAATTAGACGGTAAGAGTGTTTCAGCAGCAATGCTGAAAGACATTGATGAATATATAACTAATAAATAACTAAGCCAATTGCTAACTTATCCCTTACACCTTCAAGTTATGTTGAAATTTTTTTTTTTTTAAACTTTACATACATTTATTTTGAAAAGGTTTCAATAATTTCTATTTGATTAATTTAAATTGATTGCCAGCACAACCTAGCCATTGAGTCAGTCAGCTAAGTCCATTTGAAAAAAATATAAACGATACGATGTGTGTCTTCTCCTTGTATAAAAAAATGTTGGTGCATGGTCCTTGGCAATTAACTCTAATAAACTAAACTGAACTAAATGAATAATCAGAATGACATTCAGTAGAGTGCATACATCAGCTAAGGCCCAACAGCCCCCTTTATTATATATTTCTATTTTATTCAGTCAGGCCTAATCCAACAATCCAAGTGTAGTGCTGAAAAAGGACAACATTTAAATACACTAGATCTGGGGTTTTGTTAGGACCCCCTTTTAATTGTACTCACTCATATATACCAGTCATCTTAATAACCCCTTTTTCCAGTAAGATCCATGTATTATTCCAGGAGAAAATTAACCAGAAAGTAAAAAAAGACAAATCTCACAATGATAAAGAAAGTAAGAAATTCCTGGATCCATCCTTTGTTCCAGATATGCACCAAAAATTTATGTGGTCCATATTCTGGGTTGAGAACCATCCTTCATCGAAGTTTCATGGAAATCTGTTCACCGTTTTTTGTGTAATCCTGCTGACAAAACAACCAACAAATGGAAATGGGTGAAACCATAACCTCCTTGGTAATATTGATATTTACTTGGGTTTAACTGGCATTTATATGGCAGTTTAATTGAAATTCCTTTTTTCCTCACTGTTGATTCATAGGGTTAGGGTTAGAACATCTATATACAGAGAACAAAAACATATTTCTTTCCAAGAAACTTACTAGAAAATACTAGGAAATTTCAGACCTGTAAATGTTGAAACCATAAAAAACATGATGGCAATAAGGTACTGCTTTGAATTTACGGTCATGACATTTTTCCTGCTGTTTCCAGGAACCCCAGTCATCAAACAGGAAGAGGATGAAGGGGATGGCGAGAGCTGAGAAGCACAACTATCAGTACTACTACAACAGCCTTCCCCTTTTTAAGTTTTGTATGGTTTGTCATGGTGCTTTTCTTACAAAATATTTAGAACAGCATTGACTAAGTTGTAGAATAAAAAGCACACAATAACAAATACACAGAATATGTATGTTTTAGAGTTTTTAAATTGACATTACTAAAGGCCTTGTAAGTTTGGGACCGAAACATTTTATGGCACCTTAAAGGCTGCACATTTCCTAATGCTATTTACAGGATTTTTTTCATGACTTTACTGAGATAGTACCATTTGCAGGTCAAAAACACTCGACTGTAAATGTACAATGTGTTTTCAGAGTTTTCTTGCTTTATATGCCTTTCTGCATTCTTCCAATTAGAACTAATTCACCGTGTAGTACACACATTGGTGAGAAGATACATTTGTGTGGACTAGATGTTACTATTAGCGCCAGTACTATTAGACCATTTCCAGCCTAGTAGGAGTTGGCTTTAAATACCTTATGCAGTCCTTTCTCCATAACATCACAATGGAGGGATGGATATAGCCAAAATGTCAACTGTTAATTTGTTAAGAGCAGAAACTAGTCTTCTGGGATTTTACTGTAAGTTTTCGGTTAATTTTGGAACCATAGTTTACACTTTGTTCCTGATCAATATCTGTCAAATGATTTTCATGTTTTAAATAATTTGAAGCATTTTTGTTGATTCAGTGTGTGAGATGTTAATGGTTTTTAAATGATTTTGGATATTTAAAATAAATACTATTGAAATATACCTGTAGTCGAGATTATATGTGAAAAAATACACTCAGTTTGGGGCATTTTCAGAGGCCATTTTACTTTTACGCCATATCTGAATTATGTATTTTGCATCATATCTCGTGAACCAAACATATTAAACATAGAAAAGATGATGTCTACCCCGATGTTTTGATGGTCTAGTATTACAATAATCCTGTTGAACCCTGTCATTTTAAATATAAAAGGAATCTCAAAATTATATTACAATATAGACATAATAATTTAGTAATTGGACTAAAAGATACAAACAGGATCTGTTTTTTGAATTAAAACCAATATGCAGTGGTGGAATGTAACTAAGTATAGTACTATTCGTCGGTTGAGTACTTTCAAAAAAGTCCTATAATATTTTCATCTTTTCCAATGAAGATTATCAGGATTCCTGTACATTTCTATAAATCTTATAAGCGTTTTAAGATTTTTAAATATTATTTTATATTAAATTATATTATATTATATTATATTATTGTGTTTTAAATTAATCAAAACCATGCTTGGTTCCAGGGATGATAATTGAAAGATCTAAACAAACTTCGTCTCCTTTATCTTAAATGGAAAGCATGTGGTAGTTGTAACTGTGAACCAAACTCAAGGGATTTTAAATTTCGGAACATCAACTCACAAATATATCCAGTAAAGGTTTGTTTGAATGATTATTACAATTTAATGTTTAATATTTTACTTTTTACTCCATTACAGTTGTCTGACAACTACAGGTACTAGTTACTTTTCAGGTAACAATTTCTCATTGCCTTTCTGTCCAGTGAAAGGATCTTCAAATTTGATGATTTTTAATTTATTTTTTTCTGTTAAATTAAATAATTATTTGTTCTTTAATGGGTTGAGAACATTCTCCTGCTTCTAAAATAAACAATTTAAAAGCTCCACATGTAAAAATACATTGTCACAAAACCAGAAACATTGACATTATAATAATAATAATAATAATAATATATTTAATTTGTAAAGCACTTTACATTTAGATAAATCTCAAAGTGCTACAGGAAAAGCACCAATACAAGAAAAACATTAGTAGAAGAAAAAAAAAAGAAAAACAAAAACACCTGAAAGTCAATAGCAACTTAGTGGTCATAGGCTCTGCTAAAAAGGAAAGTTTTAAGTCCTTTTTTAAAGCATTCAACAGTCTGTGGTGCCCTCAGGTATTCAGGGAGGCTGTTCCATAGACGAGGGGCGGCAGAACAGAATGCTCGGTCCCCTAAGGTGTGAAACTTAGTCCTGGGGGGCTGGAGACGGTGAGAGTTGGTCGAGCGGAGGGGTCGAGATGAGGTTTGTGGGGTTAGCAGTTCTTTAAGATAGGAGGGGGCGTTGCCATGGACGCACTGGTGAGTGAGGAGGGAGACCTTGTAATCAATCCTGGCGGAGATGGGAAGCCAATGAAGTGAATGGAGGATGGGTGTGATGTGTTCATACTTTGCACTCTCATCAGGATCCTAGCAGCACTGTTTTGCACATACTGAAGCCTTTGGATGCTCTTGTTGGGGGTTCCAATCAGTAGTGAATTGCAGTAATCCAGCCTGGAGGAGACAAAGGCATGGATGACCTTTTCGGCATCGAGAAAGGAGAGTGAGGGTCGGGGTTTAGCAATATTTCTGAGGTGATGTAAGGAGTTTTTGCAGAGACGTTTGATGTGAGCCTCAAAGGTGAGGTGAGGGTCAAATATGACCCCAAGGTTAGTGACGGATGTGGAGAGGGGGATGACCTGCCCGGAAAACGTGATGCTGGTTATGGAGGATGACTGGATATGGTGAGGGGTGCCAACAAGTATGACTTCTGTTTTGGAGCTGTTTAACTGCAGGAAGTTGTGCTTCATTCACACCTTTATCTCCTCCAGACAGGTGGTTATAGTAGAAAATGGTGATGGTGAAAGCAAAGTTGCAGAGGGGCTTGAGTACATTTTAATGTACAGTTGAGTGTCGTCTGCATAACAGTGAAATGGGACTCCAAAGTGATGGATGATCTGGCCAAGGGGGAGCATGTAGAGTGTGAAAAGGGTGGGGCCAAGGACTGACCCTTGAGGGACCCCACAGGTGACAGTGTGTGTCCCTGATCTTGCACCTCCAATGGAGACGTACTCTGTCCTGTCGGTGAGATACGAGTGGAACCAGTCGAGAGCGGTGTCAGTGAGTCCGATGGTGTGATGTAGCCGGTTTAGAAGTATACAGTGGTCAACAGTATCGAATGCTGCAGACAAGTCAAGGAGGATGAGGAGAGAGGGTGAGCCAGCATCAGCCGTCATCAGCAAGTCGTTTGTGACCCTCATCAGAGCTGTTTCAGTGCTGTGGGCGGAGCGGAAACCAGACTGAAACCTTTCGAAGAGGTTGTTTTGTTTCAGGTGATCCTGTAGGCGGGCAGAAACAGCTTTTTCTAGTACCTTGGAGAGAAATGGAAGGTTGGAAATGGGCCTGTAGTTGGCAAGGATTTCAGGGTCCAAGGAGAGTTTTTTAAGGATTGGTCTGATTATGGCAGTTTTTAGGACAGGTGGAACATGGCCAGCTTGGATGGAGTAGTTTATCACTGTGGTGATCAGAGGACTTATGATAGAGATGTTTGTTTTCACCAGGGCTGTAGGAAAGGGGTCGAGGGCACAAGTAGAGGGTTTCATCTTCCTGATGATGTCCTCAACCCCTTGCTGTGAGACTTCAGGGAAGCAGTGGAGAGGCTGGGAGATTGCAGACTTTGACATTGACACACACACATCATTGAGACCGAGGTAAAATATCCAAATACATCTATTTCCACTACCAAGTAATGTAATGTAATGCAATTGGCATATGTAGACTTCACGAGTTGTTAAACCAAAGGTTTAAGAAATAATATTGTGTAAAAAAGTGTAATGAATAGATTAAATGTATATTAAAACAGAGCCAAGATTGTGGTGTGAGTTCACGCTTGTTAATATTAAATAGTATGTTAAAAGGAATAGAGTGTCTGTAACATACTGTTCAAAGAAATTACAACTGTGAAAATATAGAAGCGTTATGTTACAAAAACTTTAATTTGATTATTGATAAGACAAGAAAAAGCCTTGATCCAGGGGTCCCAAATTCACATTATCTTCAAATCAATTTTATTTATATAGCCCCAAATCGCAATCATATTGCCTCAATGGGCTTTACAATCCGTACAGTGAACGACATCCTCTGTCCTTAGACCCAGAATTCGAGTGAGTTTAAACTTGCCATGTTGAAAATCACTGTTTACAAGTTACATATAAATGATATATGTAAAGTGTGTGGAAACAGGAGACGACTGAACAGGACGAGGCATCACCAAGTGGTGCCCGAGGCACACGACCTCCTGTTGGTTAGTCCTGGTGATCTGGAAGAGGGCAGGTCACATAAGATAATTAGTAATAGACAGAGAGATCAGGGTTAAGAGGCATCAACATTTACATGAATATAGATATAAGGAGATAGTGAAACAGAAGAGAGCAATTATCCAGTGGAGCCCAGGGTGTGACCATTCAGATCCATCAGTATTTCAAGGCAGCGGGAGCCAGGAGAGGTAGATGGTCCCAGGCTCCCATGATCATCAGAAGGGAGCCTGAATGAAAGAGAGAAGGAGGAGGAGGAGGAGGAGGAAGCTATAGAGAGTGTAGAGAGTGACACAGCTGGCAGCTTGTGGGGACAGAAAACAAAAACAAAAGTTAGAGAAATGCGATGTTAATCAGAATAATAGATGTTTATGGTCGGCAGGTAGGTTACTCATTGAGACTGAGACCGGCCCACTGAAGAAGCCAGCATTCGAGATCAAGGACTAATTAAAGGCAAAGTCAAAGGAGTAAGTTTTGAGTTTAGACTGAGTTTAGGTGTCAATAGAGCCAGATTGTCTGATGTCAGCTGGGAAGTTATTTCAGAAGAAGGGAGCCCGATAGGAAAAAGCCCTGCAGCCAGCTGACATCTTCTTAACCCTCGGAACCATCCGGAGCCCTGAAGTTTTAGAGTGCAATGCGTGAGTTGGAATATATGGTGTAATGAGATCTGACATGTATGAGGGGGCAAGGCCATGTACAGTTTTGTATGTCATGAGCAGCACCTTAAAGTTTGATCTTATATGTATTGTGAGCCAGTGCAGTGACGCTAGGATTGGTGTAATATGATCAAACTACATGTTAAAGCTGCAGTCTGGAGTTTTGAGAAAAAAGTGTACTTAGAACATTTTAAAGAGCACAGCTCCCAGGTCCCTCCTTCTTCCTCTCTGCTGCATTGCAACCATGCCTTTAAAGCCCCTCCCAACAGAGGAGCCTGCTGTGCACAAGCAGGCTTGTAACCACGTTAACAGAGGATGCCAGATAACCAAGACGCAGCATTCAATATAACAACAATAACATAAGCCCGGATTGTTCTCTTTCTGACCGATACAACTAAATTACAATGACGAGTGCCTCATGCAGATCACTGTAGATATTCAGAGTAACAAACAATATTCCTTACATCGCGGCAGACAGAATTACCACGTAATCATTACCTGATGCCAGGGCCGTTTCTGTCTTTTTGGGGATCCTATGCAAGATGCTGTTTGGGGGCCCCTACTTGTCAAACTACGATGGGTAGATTCCTAAGCCTTTTAGGTGATCCACAAAGATTACATTTTAAGAGGAAAACCTCTTTACAATTAAAACGAAACATCTTAAGTTGACCCACCCTAGCAAGTTGAACTAATAGAAAATGATACTACAAGATAAATAATGGGGATCCTCTATAGGTCAATAAATGAAACTGATGCAGTTTTCCTCAAAAATGTTTATTTTAAATTGACAAATTGGATCAATTGGTTGACCAAAAACTGGCAGCTGACCTTGTAAGCCTGCAGGAGAAGAAGAAGGCTGTGATGCTTCCTGGTCCGGTGATGGTGAAGATTGCCCTGCTGCTTGCTGTTCAGGTTGTGCTGAAGGCTGCCATGCTGCTTCCTGGTCCATGGCTCCAAAATATTTCAGAATTGCTCCTGCAAAGACAAAACTCCTCAGGTTACCAAGCAAAATATATCCTAAGCAAATAACTGAGTTATGTTACACTAATGCAGAAATTCATAATCTGTTTTTATTTTAAACATTGCAGTATACAGTACAAAGCCCCTTTAAAGCATGCACCCAATTTCAAATGTATCACTTTTGAGCAGTTCGACACATTGTACTTGTTAGAGTTATAAAACAAAGATAAATGACTGAAGATAAATGAGCACTGTGTGATATTGAAGGAATATTTTTGTGTATATTTCACAGGGTATTACAAAGTGGACTACTTGTGCCTAACTGATGGTATGGTCTTAACCTTTATTCTGTAGGCAGAACTAATGGTCATATAGTTTACTTTATATTTACTTTAATTTGTGTTATTATGATTCTTTTGAAAAAACTAATTAATACATCAAAAACATAACTAAATTGTAGGAATGTAGGTAGGGCAGGGCGATATGACCTAAAAATTAAATCTCCGATTTTTTCACACCAAACTCGATTTACGATTTTAATCGATTTTTTTTCCTTCTCAAGAACAAACTTCAAATTACAAAGAAATTATTAAAAGCATTGCGTTTATTTTTTTCCGATGATTTTAAACAAATTTGCCCTGCCATTGTAAACAGTGCAGCTTCAAACTCACTCGAAATAATAAATAAAAGTGCATCCTTTTGAAAAGAATGTGTCCCTTTTTGATAAAATGCTTTTGTAAACATATTTAACATGTCAGATTGCTTGCTATTATAAAAACAGATCAGTCTCCATATTGGTATTGATAAAGTGTGAACATGACTTTCATTAAATACTTTATTTTGCAAAAGGTTCCTTTGTTTACAAAAAAGTATTTTATATCCCTGAAGATATGTAAACTAAATTAAACATCTGCATGCATTGCATAGTAAACATCACATGTTGGTAGATGTACAGGACATGAGGTGTGCTTGCTGTCTGTTTTACACATTTTTGACCAGGAAGACGAGCCTGTCTGCTTCCTCTGGTTTGAGTCAGGACCGGTTGCGGCTTTGTAGCACAAACCTGCGGTCGAACATTTTCAGCATGTGGATGAACCTCCAGCTTCACTGTATATACGAGCAGCATGTCCTTAGCGATATGCAACGTGACTGCATCCGTAACAGATGTCCACCTGGCCGCTTTCTTGTCATACGGGACACAATTACTACATGATTCCGCTAATGTTGGCTGCTTTATAGCGGGTGTTTGTGGGCTGCCGCGGTTTTCTCGTAGTGAACAAGTGTCCCACTGTGATCCAGGCGTCTGTTTGAGATGCTGAAATAAATGGTTCGGTCCGCTGCCTTTGGTTGCAAAAGCCTTTGAACAAACTTTGCAGTGGACGGTGGTTTGTTCGAAGTCCGACGCTACAGAACCAAACTACTAACGAGACAGTGACTTTTTAGGAACGAACTCTGCTCGCTGCATGTTGTGTTTGTTTCTCTCTGGAAAGTCAATGCAAGGAGGGCGGAGCCCACTAAGAACTACGGGAGCCCGTAAGGAGCGGCGGCGGAGCAAGTTAAATATCGATTTTCATTTTTTAAAATCGTCCTAAAACAATAACTCGAATTAATCGGTTTTGCTGATTTATCGCCCAGCCCTAAATGTAGGCACATTTGTTTAAATTATATTGTCACAATAAATATTCCGAAATATGGTAGTGAAGCAAATAATATAAAACCAACCGTTAAAAGGAAATGGGACACATTGAAAAGTGACAGCTCTCTTAGAGAACTGTACAGTCAGTCACCACTGAAAGAAGTTGTGCGCTCGCAGCAGGACAGATAATTTAACTTAATGTGGCCATGAATAAATTAATTGTTTCGCCTGTTATGTGTTGCCCAAACGCAAATCTTGAGTAGGTCTACTCTGTTTTTCCACATTTAAGAAGGTCTTTGTACAGAGACAACATGAGATTTGCTTGTAGCTACAGCACCTAAAAAACCCACTGTAACCTATTTTCATACGCACACCCAGCCTTGCTTTCAATAAAACACACACTGGCATTTTATAATTGCGATCAGTGAAATATATGAAAACAATATAAAACAGTTTAAAACAACAGTTGTTGTTACTCTAAAGAATTCATATTTAAAAGCAGCTCAATGTAGAGCTGTCGGAAATTAAAATCAGCCTCCTCTTGTCATATTTGCAGCAACACTGTTGCTTCAGGCTGTGATCAGGCTTTTTTGTATCGCTCATAGTCTCTCCATTAAAACAACCTGCTCCTCTTGGCTGAAATCAGCCCGTTGTCGCTCCATTTAGTGAGGAAGTGAGCCTCCTTCGCAGTACAGGCTCATAATGAGCCTCCTTCGCAGTTCAGACTCAGACTCATAATATATGGTTAAACCTTTGAACATATAAAAGAACAACTTTTGAACATTTTCATCTTTATAATTTTGGTCTATTTTATGGAACATTAATGCCATCACTTATCTGGGTTGTGCTATTGTCTAAATTGTGCACATTTGTCATTGGGTCAACATGGTATCATGTTTTCCACATGCTGTACATAAATAATGCAACAAACACTTTTTTTTATTTACATTTCAACATGTTTTGTTATCAGCTTATTATTTGTGTAAAGAACAAATATGTGCTCAAATCCAAAATACTGATCTATGGTTTTAATAAACTTTTTTCAGAGGAAACATCTAAGGGTCCTGTTGGTGCAAGAACCATCCAAACCGTCTGATGAGAGGGAAGATGAATCACCAATCCCTTCATCTCAACCTGCTTTAAAACAAGCCAGGCTGGCAGCAGGTTTCAATGTGTCACAGGAACGTGTCAACAAACTGGTGTTTGATTTTGTTATTGATGATGTTCAGTGCTTCTCAGTGGTGGAACAGAAGTCATTTCGGAAGTTGATAGAGGGAATAAGTGGCGGGAGGAAACCTATGTGCCGAAAAACCCTGATGCAGCGCATTGAAAAAGAGTTTGCATCTATGAAACAGTCTTTAACCTCAAAGCTGATGGATGTGGACAGTGTCTGCACAACAGCAGACATTTGGTTGGCACAAAACCGCAGTTTCTTTGGAGTGACATGTCATTGGATTAACAAAGGCACACTTGAGAGACATTCTGCAGCTTTGGCATGTGCACACCTTAAAGGATGACACACCTTTGACGTAGTGGCAGCAAAACTAAATGAAATCCATGCCGAATATAACATTCAAAGCAAAGTCAGGTCCACTGTGACTGATAACGGCAGCAATTTTGTAAAGGCATTTTGTGTGTTTGGTGCAACTGAGGAGGAGTCAGATGACCACAATGATGGAGTGGAATTTCTGGATGTAGATGGTCTTTTTCAAGAAGAGGGAGATGAGGAGCAGTTTTTCCTCCCACAACACCAGCGCTGCTCTGCTCATACCTTGAATCTAATTGCCACCAATGAGGTTCACAAAGCAGGATCGAATGGCCCATCACGTAAGCTGTATAGAAGTGCCATGGCTAAGTGTTCATCTATCTGGAACAAAGCACATCGATCTCCGTTAGCCACAGAGGTGATTCAAGAGATTGCCAACATGCAGCTCATCATCCCGTCAGTCACAAGGTGGAGCTCTGAGTTCAGGGCCCTCACAAAAGTTCTAGGGGTACCAGAAGACCAGCTGAGGAACATCTGTGACAAGCTTGGTGTCCCAATGCTTCATCCACAAGAGTCTGCATTCTTGAAAGAGTACACTGAGGCTCTGCAGCCTCTAGCTGTTGCCGTTGACATTCTCCAGGGCGAGAACAAATGTTACTTTGGATTTGTGATCCCAACTCTGCTGAGCCTCAAGGCAAAGCTGTCTGAAAAACTACCTCATGTGACTTATACCGCACAGATCATCACAACTATCATTAAGGCCATAGAGCACCACTTTGGATCGGCGTTGGATAGTCATGAAGCAAAGATGGCGACTGTGACCCTGCCAAAGTTCCGTTTAAGCTGGCTAAAGCCCTGAGAAGAGAGATGATATGAGAAGAACCCTCCTGCAGGAAGCAGTTGCTATGGAACAACAACAAAAACAACCGAGTCCTGTTGCAATGACACAGGGTGACACTTCAAAGTCTGATGTCGATTCAGATGAAAGCTATTTTGTCTTTGATAATGCCGAATCCTCATCAGACAGCACAGCTCACAATGAAGTCAGAAAGTACCTAGAAGATTCAGATATCAATCTGAAATCTCTTCAGGCATTTCCCATTGTGAAGAGACTTTTTCTAAAGTACAACACCACATTGCCCTCCAGTGCTCCAGTGGAGCGTCTGTTTAGTCATGGAGGCAATCTTTTGACGGCACCTCGAAACAGAATGAGGGATGACCACATGGAACAGGTCCTGCTGCTCCGTTACAACCACCATCACTATCCCACTGATACTATCCACACTGAATGATGTACAGTGTGTGGACATCTGTTAGCTTTATGTATAATTCCCTTGGCCACTTTTGATTTTTGAATGATACAGAGCAAGTCTTTAATTTAAGTCCTGCTCCAAATTTGCATTAACTGTTGAAGGTGTTGTGTGAAAGTTAACACATATGTTAAGATAATGGAAAATGCTACAGATGAATGCTACAGAGCATGAGAGCAAGTGTTTTAATTTAAGTCCTGCTCCAAATTTGCAATATACCGTTGAAAGTGTCGACTGTGAAAGTTTACAGATACGTTAAGATAATGAAGAACGTTACAGTAAGTGTACTGTATCCAGCTGTTAACAGTAAAAAAAAAAGTTACAGAAGTTCAGTCTGGTTGAGTCTTTTATTATGTTGTTTTTATAGTCTTAAGTACTGCTTAAAGGTTTATCACACTATAGGTCTTAAAATGTGAAAATGGTTAACAGTTGAGAGATTTCATTCAAAATTAAGAAAAGTAATCAAAATGTAATCAAATGTAATTAGTTACATTACTTTAAGAAAGTAACTGAAATAGTTACACTACTATTACATTTTCAACAGGGTAACTTGTAATTGTAACCAACTACATTTCCAAAGTAATCTTCCCAACAACTGTCCGTACGTGTGTGAAGGTGCAAATGAGAGACACTAACTTACAGCACTTTGTACAAGGAGCTTTATAAAGTTTACTCTATTGACTTGTATTAGTTCACGGGGCGGAGCTGCCTCCTCCATTATGGCGGCGATGTCGACAAAAGGTCTAGCACTCAATGGCTGTGTCCAAATTCAGGGGCAGCATCCTTCAAGGACCCGTCCTTCGCCGCCAGCAAAGGCAGGGTCCTACAGAGAGACCTGCAGGCCGCGTCAGCCTGTTGTGAAATTGGACGGTCTACCCTTCGCAGCATTTCCTGGTTGCGTCACCAGATGTTCCCACCCCTACCCGCACCTCACTATTTCTGGTGAGGTAAGGTCCGCGAAAGTGACAAGAAGAGTAATTTGAAAAGTTTGACTGTCAGATCTGTTTGAGCTTCAGGAATTCCTGATTTCATTTTTAATCCTCCTGCTTGTGGAGGAAGAGGAGAAGCGGCTCTGGTTTATCTCGGGCTGAGAGGACCGTGGAGAGGTAAACCTGTTATTGATCCCACAGTAATGTTATCAATATAATCATTATTAGCTAGCTAACAGTATGGCTCATTAACATACCGATACATTACATTAATGCTGACATGTAAACTGCTGATCGCCACATATGGTTTTAATTTATATTTTAAAGGCATTGTATTTAAAATGTTTGGTAGATAGTTTTGTTTGTTGTAATTTATTATGATTATTATTATTATAATTAGAGTATGAAATTATAATTCTTGCCTCTTTCTTAAAACATTCTTAGTGACATGGCAGCCGTGGATCGAGTCAGAACTGCAGACCCAGTTGATGGACGATGTGGTGGACAGAGGAGACTGGACCCCCAAACACCCTGAGTACCGACCCAGATGATGTCCCACTGACACCATCCAGCCCAGCAGCACTGCAGGGACTCCTGCTCAGCCTGTTACTGTCCATCATCTGTTAATGTTTTAATATTGTTTTTAATAATATTTTTTTTTGTTAATAATAATCTGTAAATAGTTATTTATGATGTAATTTTGTAAATAGTCGTAAATGTTAAGACCTTAATAATAAAACATTCAATCCCTTGTTGTCCCTGAAAAGTAGCACTTGATGCCGTTTGCTGTTATAAATTGTACTTAAGCTTTAAATACCGAATGGAATAGACAATGTGTAACAATAAAACAATATTTTATTTCATGAATTATATAAAATGAACAATTATGAACAAATAATTTAAAAATAACTCATACATTTAACTAAATAACAGGAATAATGTAAGGATTGTCCTCTGGAGCAGAGAAGAGCCTCTCCATCCTCTCTGCAGCCTCGTGTCCTTCTTCATCCTCCCTCCTCGAAGCAAGAGAAAAGGTAAACTCAAGATCACATTAACACAGGGATGCAAAGATTTACAAAAAGTGACATCAGGACTGACAAATCGGCTATTTATTATTTATTATTATATATTATAGCCATACTCCCGTCCAGCCGGCGGAATGTTTCGCCCTGTGAACAAGTTCTGACTTCGGACAGTGATGAAGCTTCTCTGTTTACTCCTTAAAACACGATGAAATGTGAAACACACCAAAGAGTTCTAATACAGCAAAGTAATATAATCATAAGGATAATAATCATAAACATAGCTCTTTATTCCAACGTTTAACTAGACTTTACACGGATCACAGCCTGATCTAAATCTGTTCATCTTGGTCCATTTATGTACATGAAGTAAAACGAGTCTATAACATCTCCGCAGTCACAATACGATATACGATATAAGTCAACCTCTGAACGTCTAATTGTTGAAAGTAAAAGGCATTAAGTTGAGCATTACCAACGTATTTTAACTGATATTTTGAGTTTAACATATCTGGCGTTTGACGCTCAAATGACTAAAAACGGAGTATAGACCCAATACTTACATTTGAATGCGAGATCTGCGCCACTTGAGGTCGCCATTATTTATTTATTTATTTCTTCTCTTTAGGCGCGCAATGAATCTTGGGCAATTTGTAGCCGCGTAGGATAGTAGCGGTGTGTCCTCCAGGAACAGGCAAAAGAAGGAGGCATTTGTGGGGAGCATTTGGAGCACACTTTGAATTTGGACAGGCTTCGCGCGGCTTAGTGACGTAATTGCACTTCAGATACGCACTCCGAAGGATGGTGCCCCTGAATTTGGACACAGCCAATGAGGCGTCTATGCTTACGACCACGTACCCGGAAGTAATTGTGTTCGCCGCGAAATATCAACAACTCAACAACTTCAAAGCGGCAGAAATGTCAATGAAATGTGTTAATGAATCTTTTCTTGACTACGTGTGGCATCTGACTGGTTGGAAAGTTTGGTCATATGCGTACAGTGTGTGGTGGTTGTAATGCAGCGCAGTAAAGCCGCTGTGAGCGTGGAAGTGAAGCAAGTCATTGGAGCTTTGTGCAGACTACTAGCGGCTACTGGCCTGGAAGCTGTCCCCACACCGGAGATATTCAGGCTGGCCAAATTCGGTGGTGGAGCCGAGGTGGTGGGTTCATTATCTGTTTTCCATGTCATGGTGGAATGTAACTTCATTTTCTCGAGGTCCGTATTGAATTTATCTACTTGACAGGTCCATGACCATGCCTTGACAGGTCTGATGTGTTGTATAGATGAGAGTGCAGCATACTGTATCCAACTGTTTTTTTTTTCTTGATGATTTTCTATTACAGTTAAAACAAGGCAGGAATTACATACTGGGACTGTCCCATATTCCTGTAAAAATTAATACAGTTTTAAGAATTTCTTCTGAATTTAATTGGATCACTGCAAGTAAAGAGAATGAAATACAGAATAGCATATGGGCAAAACAGCATAATCAAGTATATCATCTTAAAAAGAAGAAGAAAAAGTCTCAATTTGGGACAACTGTGGGTTGTATGGGTTCTTATACTGTGATTTCTGAGCACCTCTTCCTAATAGACTCGGTGCACTCTTGTATACTATGTCTTTCTGCTTACTGTTGAATTCCAGGAGGATCAGTTTTGGCAGCTCATCGCCAACGTCCTTCAGAAAGCTAACATAGTTTCCTGTGAAGCTAGGGCAAAGCTAGGAGGAGGTCAGTGACCTTTTAACATTTTTTTATGGATTTCTTCATAGCTTGCAATGCTATTTGTCCAAGGCTTTACTGATTTCTCCTTAAGATACTTTGTTCCACTTTTATAACATCCTTTTAGACAAAATACACATCTGAATACAACTCATTACATGGACAACAGACTTTTGTGAAAATATAGTCTCTAATGATCATATCATCAGCGATTCTACTGAAAATCACTATGAATATGTATTCGCTGTCTGTGTTTAGCCTCACAGCACAGGAAGCTGACAGTTGCAGGCCTCTGGCAGACTAGCTACCATGCTGACTGGATGTATGGGAGGGAGGGAGGAGAAGGAGGGAGATTGTCTAGCAGAGACCTCCTCATGGCGCTTGCCTGGCTGCTCGCTACAGGAACACTGGAGAGACTGCTGACACAGAGAATACAGCAATTGGACAAAACACTCCTCACACGTATGTCTGTAAGTAGCGGTGGTTTACTTTTGCACAATATATTGGTAAACCTAATTATGTGTTTGTAGTTAAGTATTTGTATACTGTTATATCTCTAATCTCTCTCTCTGTGATAGATGAACACTCAACTTTCCAATGAGCTCCAGTTAGACCCAGCATCGCTGAAGACACTTCAGTGGCTCATTGGCAGTCTCAGGCACCAGGGGCGGACGCTGCTTTCCATTCAAGAAGAGCGAACTGGCCTGCTCCATTCTGTGAGAAATTCCCTCCTTCTGATTTATACACTGGCTGCCATCAATTATTTGTCAGTAGCTACTATAAGAAACTTTGTCTGCATAACTGTAGGGTGATTGCAATGGCCACATTTGAAAATGTGTATAAAATACTCAATTTAAATGACTGAAATATTTATTGAAATAAATTCAATTGAAGTCCAACCAAGCAATCAATATTTTCCTTAGGTTTTATTGAACATTGTCTCCTCCCTGGAGTCCTCTGATCAAAGCTCAACAGTGCTGAGGGAGGTGGGTGTATATGTGCTGTTATAAGAATGATTTACTACGTGACATGCTCTGTGTATACTTGGATAACTAAACAAGACCTTGTCTGTTTAAAGCGTGTAAACACTTGCGATCTTTCTTTCTAACCACAACATATTTACGGTTATGAAGCTGAAAAGATTTTACTGCATTTGAATATTTTATATTATGTTGTGTTTTATTCTATGTCACCCGAACTGCCAAAGGCTTCTCTGTTCAATATTAGTAGAGGTGTCACGATTTCCATTCTAAATCAAAATCAATCAAAATGAGCTGTCAATTTCGTTCATCAAAATCAAAAGTAGATCAGTGATTTTCCCAGTATTTTATTCTGTATACTCCGCCTTCTTGTGTGCGTCTGAGGAAGAAAAAACACTGCAAAGATGAATAGCTTACTGGTAGCCTGCAGCTGCACTTAAAGTCACTTATCTTATGTAAATGAAGACAATTAACTGAGCAGTACTGGAGGTAACTTCTACAAATATGTTCGGTTAATTTTTCCTTTTGAGAGATCTGTTGTTGTTTTGTTTTAGAAGAAAGCATACTTTGGACAGATTTGATAAACTGAACTTTGTTTAAAACTGAATTCCTACCTTATTTTTAGTTAACTCTGGAATCTTTATTTTCAGGGAATATTTTTTGAACTTGCCTAACCCGAACCTGCAAAAACCCACAAGGATGAAGTCGAGCTGTTGTTTTTAAAGAAGAATTTAAAAATTCAATTGATAAATAAGTTGTCAGGGCATAAAACGAATGATCTGTTGTTCTTTACAAATCCATATAAGATGGTTTACTGATGGCATGTCAGTTCTGAAAAAAAATTGAAAATAAAAATCTAAAGAATTGCTACCTTAAAATGGAAAGTCAAATTGAGTTATGGATATGCGGAATCATGGCAACCTCAGAAGTTTTTAAAAATGTTATTAAACAAAAAGTGTAAATGTTTCAACTGTGAGCCGATCTTAACGGTGTGTGTGTGTGTGTGTGTGTGTGTGTGTGTGTGTGTGTGTGTGTGTGTGTGTGGGTGGTTGGGTGTGTGTGTGGGTGGGTGGGTGTGTGTGTGTGTGTGGGTGGGTGGTTGGGTGGGTGTGTGTGCACGTAATAGGACTGTGTATGTATGTGTCAGCTCTGTGACCTCCTAGAAGCATATGTGAACTGGAGACAGGTAGAGAAAGTCTTCTGGACCTGGATGGTGAGTTGGACACAACAACAGACACAGAAGCAATAGCATAATACAACACATTATACATACAACATTATGGTTCATGGTTATTTTGTATAAATTGGGCCTACATTCCTTGATGTGGCATACAGTTTCCTGCCATGGGAAACTGTTGTTAAATTGTAATTTTTGAAAAAGTAAATGTGTCAATTTATTTCATTTTTTCTTTGACCAGTTATACAATTATTCCTTCTAGCTGACAGATTTGCTAAATCTTCTCATTATTTTCCAAGAGGGTAGCAGTCCCATGTGCCAGTAAATGCGACACAAATTGTATGTGTGTGTGTTTGTATAGGACAGTGTGGTGGACTGCTGTCTGACGGATACTGTTGTCAAGAGGTCTACAAAATCTCCTAATGGCAGCTCAGGAGTGTGTCACCATGGAATCTGGGGGCTAGAGAAATTAGACGATATGCTGTTGAGACTGCCCACGGGACAGATGTTCTACACACGCAAGGTGTTCTTTTTTCACAGGGTTCATTGCCTAGTGGTTTTGAGAAATGCTGTTTAAATTGATGGTGAATTAAAAAGCACCAACAATACTGTACTGAATAAAACTGAGGTAAATCAAACATTTAAAAAAAGTTATTTTGTGTATGTGTTTAGATCAACTCAGCAGAAAGACTGGAAGCAGGTGGCTTTGTCAAGAGTTCTAAAATCATCTAGCAGTAAATCTAAATCTCACTAATAAACATGTTTGATCATGTCCCCAATAGATTATTGCAGGGCTACAGCAAATTCTTGAAAAATAATGGGTTATCCATTCTCAAAAACACAGCCAAAACACTCATCAATCAGAGAGAAGCTAGCAAAAACAGACTTTCCCTATAGAAAAAAAACTAACTTCCAGAGGACTTTGCATTGTAAATGTTTTTAGTTGAGCATTTACAAAATAAACAAACATTTTTCATTCCTTTGATACTATCTCAGCCTGCTGGCTTACATCAATTTGTCACTGTGCTCACTTCTTTAAATCCAAGGTTAATAAGGTTTTTTCCAAAAATCTTGATCATGCAATTGTAGGTAATTATGGTCAATCATATTACTATAATAGTGTCTTCCAGATCTCCACTTTCTGGATCCCAAGGCCATAGAGGTAGATGTTGGTATTGAGCCATGCTAAGAGCTTCTCCTCTGCCCCCAGTGTATGTGCTATAATAGGCTAAGCAAATCCTAGCTCTGCATTTAACACATGAGATGAGACTGGTATCAATTCTGTCATTTCACTCTTGCAAAGTAAGCATCTAAACTTTCTTGTCAAAATAATAAAGTGTTCCTGGACCAACACTTGCACGCTAGTGTCAATCTTGAAACGCTTGTATGCCCAGATTTGATTTTCAACTCTGCATATGAACAGAATATGAATGTCTCTCTTATTCATGAATGATTCCGTTATTTTATCAGCGTGTTCCGTACAGTGTCGGAACAATACCCTACTTAAGATTAAAGCAATAATGCATTTATTACATTATATTTCCTTGATGTTAGGTGACACTGGGTGTGCAGTTAGCTACCATTTACGTATGGTGCAGTCGAGTAATATCATGTTATTGCAATCATACCTGAATTTTACCATTGAAAAAAAACTTGGCAAAAAATTGTATGCAAATAAGGAACTGCTTGAATAAATAATGACTAAACGTGATTACAAATCTGAACAACAAAAAGTATTAAAGTTTGATGCCAAATAAGAAAATTGCAGTATGAAGACAGAACCCACTTTGTAATACACTGACTGTAGTGTTCCACAGTCTCTAATTCATAATGTTTATATTCCTTTGTTTGATTTTCTTGTCTGAATCCCTTTCATCTTCTGTCACAGAAAGGACAGAGCAGAGGCAGAGGGGATGCTGAGAACAGAGGAGAAGGAGGAGAGAGGTTGCAGGGGGGTCCGTGCACCTCCGCCCTCCCTCCTGTTCTCTCTTCCCTTCCATCCCTGCCCTC
This sequence comes from Sparus aurata, assembly GCF_900880675.1. Lineage (NCBI taxonomy): Eukaryota > Metazoa > Chordata > Actinopteri > Spariformes > Sparidae > Sparus > Sparus aurata. The sequence goes on along the minus strand of NC_044202.1, from coordinate 29,381,127 downwards.
CATCCCTCAGGTCTACAGAGCCAGGCTCCTAACTGAGAGGTCAGTCAAACTCAGGCACCACCCAGCAGAGAGGCTCCACGCCGGGGCTAGGGCTCCTGATAAGCTTTCATCGTCTGATGCCACACAGCTGCTCCTTCAAATAGAGGCTCTGTTGCTGAACAGGAGGGACAGGCAGAGACTCGCCAATAGGATGCAGCTGCAAGAGATGGTTGGCAGGCTGGATGAACTGGTGTTGATTCCACCGTAGACTTTTTTTAATTGTGGCATCAGTATGTAAGAAGACCACTGTGAGTGTGATGGAAGTGTTCTGCTCTTCCAGAATGTAACGTATTAGTTCCGAAATTTGCCAAGAATGTATTTGACCTTTGGATGGAAACCAGATTTTTTTTTTTGCAGTTTTACTTTAAAAAAGAAATACGCTTTCAACAGGTTTAGTTTGATGATGGTAAATATTTCTATTAACCTTTATAGGTCATTAACTAACAAAGACGACAAAGTCAGTTGAGCGCTTCAGAAACAGAAGAGACAAAAGACACCCGACAAATCAGAAAAAAACTATTTAAAACAAATAACTAATTCATAATATATGTAAACTGTCCTCACTGTTAACAGAAACATTAAAACAAGGCTAGGTCAAAACCTATTATATGGCTGGACCGTTACTGGTCAAGAGGCAAAAATGTGGCCAATTTAAGGTAGTCAGTGGTAGAGTTTGCTATTAATTTGGGGATATTAAATCCTCATATGCAAAAAAATACAGAATAGTTAGTTAGTGTAGGGAAATTTAGGAATAAGTTAAGTTGTTATTGCATTCACAAGTTACATTCATAGATGTCTTTTTTTTTTATCTTTATATTTTACTTATTATTAACATAGCTGTAGCCTCAAAACAAGCATGCTGAGCCCTACTGATTGTTTTCCTTAATGTAATTTAAAAAATTCAAGTTTAACCTTTTCCAATTTTGAGTTACACCTTTCATGCTTCCCTTGTCTTATTTCCATTACCATTCACAATTTCATCTCTACAAATGCTTTTCAAATTCCATTTTAGCTTTTGCATTTTAAATTATTGTGTTGTGCGACCCATAGATCTTGTGCATTAACTTTAGGTTTAGGACCCAACTAACGTGGATGGGAATAAAGTTGTGTGGCTCTAGACTTTCCAAATTATATTGGATCGCATTGCTCAAATTCTGACAGTGAAATTTGTAATTTCTCAGGGGTTTTGATGCTCAAAAATTAGTATCAACTGTTTTATATCCTGCTCTTTCACAATGCAAGCTTATGGGAAAAAGGGGCCTTGGCCAACGTGACGATGTAATTACACAGTTTGGCACTATGAAAAGCTGGCTTCAATGCCTGGTGCTCTTCCTGGGGTCTTTGGTTGGCGCCCCTGTTGCAGTCCAGCCAATTATGGTGTGGACATTTTGCAATGAATGTAACAGAATAAATTCTACATCACAAACATTACAGCTAATATGAACAAGGTAAGCAAAAGCTATTGTAGATTTCTGAAATGAATAAATCATATTCTCATGTCCTCAGAGCTTGTATGAGTATTTGAGAAATGTATTATATGAAACTACCTTAGAAAAAAAAAAGTTTATGAATATATTTAAAAATATTTTAAGATGTACTCCAACAGTTTAGAAAAAATGACATGTGTTGTTAGAGGGACTTACACATGCACCACATCCACCATGACTTACTATAGCTTGGGTTTCTACAGGCTGACCTCACATTGTCCCACTGACTTCAGAAGCTGTGCTGAGTCACTGCACCGGAAGAAGTTCCAGCTCCTTAAACCAACGGCTTTAGGAGTGTTGGTAGGCAGATTTTGTAACTCTAGACAGAGCCAGGCTTTTGCCCTCCTTTCAGTCTTTATGCTAAGCTAGGCCAACAACATCCTGGCTCAAGCTCAGTACTTGACATTGGCACTCATATTCACCTCATCCTAGGAAAGAAAGCAAGTGTCAACATGTTTATTATCCAAATAGGTTTTACTACTATTTTAATGTTATTTAAATGTATTTGAAAGCATATGTCTGCACTTCTCCAAAATGTGACAATGGACCATCACAGCCTTTTATATAACCTGTGCAAACATACACATTGATTTTTGCTGAAGTTTGAATATCAAGACAGATTTTTAGAGTAACAATTAAATGCAGCTGTTACTGCATCTTGTATATGAAGTCAAACACATGCTGCGGTTGTCAAAAACATTATTTGCATTTTTATTTATGCATCCAATTCAACAACGCCAGATTATTTTCAGCAGGACCAACATATTCACTTCAGATTTATGTGTTCATAACACCCAAAACTATTTCTTAATCATGTATTTTACTATAATTTTGGAAATCAATAACCAAATGTGGATTAGAATAGAATAGAAAGTACTATGAGAAATAGAACGGCAAGTATTAATTTATTTTTATGTCTACATTATATTCATGTCTCCAGCTGAGCACAGTCACCCAGTACAATATTATATACAATATCATAGTACAATATAGTAGAAAGTACAATATCATCAAGAATTAACCACCAGAAGTTTCTGCATGTAGGAGTTGAGCCACTTCTGTCTCTCCATGGAGGTGAGGAGTTTACTCTTCTCTCTGAAGGCAGCATCATCAGCAACCACCATGTTCCTCTTCACCATGCCACCACCCTGAGATGACCATTCAGCAGGCCATGCCCTCTCCATGCTAGAGATACAAAGACCAAGACCTCAGATCCGTGAGCAACAATCAACTTCAACTGTAATTGATAAGAGCTGTTTGTTGTTGTTTTCGTTAAATCATTTTGTAATGTATTTTGTGGAACTGCATATGAGTTGAAAAAAAAATCACGAACATGGAAAATGTAGTCTTTAGGATCCACTGCACGGTAAATCTCCATTAGCACCCCAAATTCTTATGAGGCTACCAGTTTAACAGGAACAATTTAACGTGTAGGAAAATATGTATTTCTTTGATAGAGGTAGATTAAATGATCATGGGTCACATGTTTATGGTTTCAATTTTTAATTCTTAAATATGCAGCTGCAGACAGTTAGCCTAGCCTTGGATAGCATAAAGACTTAAAACAACTAGCCCAGCTCGGTCCTTAAGTTAAAAAAAATCCAGCCTCGCTGAGAAATAGTATTGGAGTTATAGATAAACAAGATGTAATGTGTTATACCTTTGGCTGAGCATGGCTAGCTGTTTGCAAAACCTCCAGTCTTTTTGCTAAGCTAACCATTGCTGGGCTGTAGCTTCATATTTAGCACACATATTTTAGAATAATTTAAACTCTTAAATTTGGTGGTGGTTCACAACCTGTGTAGGGCTGCCACTAATAATTATTTACATTAATGATTGATTAATGATTACAATTCAGTGTATACTATCATACATGACAAAGAAAAGCAGCAAATATTTATAAAAAGTGTATTTTATTTTATGTTTTCTACATTTTTGCTTGAAAATTGACTGAAACAATTTCACACACTTTAGCAATTCCTTTCTTTTATCCTTAAAAATACTTAATAGTTTTACCTATTTAAGCTACTGAAAGTATTTAGAAAGTGATATTAGACAAGACAAGCAATTTTTGGGTATACTTCTCACATTAAATGTCATTCCATGCAGTGGCGCCACCAGCCGGAATCCTGTTGGCACTGTGCGTACTTTTTTTGAAGTTGAAAAAAAAAAAAAAGTAAAGCAATTTGTTTTCTGTGTAATTTCTCTCTCCCTCTGCTTAGCAGGAAAGCGGGGACTTGGGATCACTTTTTCATAGCCTATATCCCTCTCTGCACAGAGATGCATTTATTTATAGGAACAGCATAGGCTAGTGAGCACCATACATATGTCTTCTGCAAATCCCGACCGCGTTTGCAAAGTTTGGATGAAAACAAATGCTGCAGGTCTGCAGTGCACTGTCCAGGGTGCTGAACCGGGGCCGGATTGGAAGGTTCGGCGGGCTTGATATTTAAATTATGCAAATCAGCGGGTGACACCAAACGTCTGCCCAAGCAAGTCAGAGCTTTTCTTTCTCTGACCTGGAAAGACGCAGCCGCATCTGAGAGGACGATCATGCATGTGTTGCCCCCTCTCCACTACACAATACAGCTCGGCTCTACTCGACTCAGTTTAGGTGCTTTTCCATCACAACTGAGGTCTTCATAGTTCCTCCTCAGCGGGGGCGACATCGTCATACCATGGCAGGTACAGTCGCGTCATATCGTTCTCTTTTTTTCTCTCCTCTGGTCAGCTCCAAACTCACTCGTCTGCACCGCGATTACGGACCACAGCGTGGTTTTCCACAAAGCAGCCATTTAACTCGTGTCAGAATAACCACAGTGTCACAGATCATGTGGGCGCTGCAATCTGTTATTTCACTGATACTGAAAACATTAGATTTTGTCGTAAAAAAGTATTTTTCCATTTGTTATATTTGCCGTTTCTGTACGTACTTTGAAATTGAATCCTGGCGGCGCCACTGATTCCATGGATTAGCACTGCACTCCTATGACATTGTCAGAACCATGATGGATAATTTATTTATACAAATGATCAAAAGTAATGCAACAGATACCCTGTTCTTTTGGTTGGGTTTCCCCTGCCATAAGAACGTTTTGGCTACCACCAAAGTCAAATAAATTTGAAATTGATGTGGAGGGTATCAGTTTTTTTTATTAAGCCTTTTTGTTTATATTTTAGTTTAATATCTGTGATAGCTTTTCCAACTTATGTACACAAATAAAACAATGGTCCATAATTATGTAAAATTGCAATTTTCATATATAGAAAATTTAATTTTGTCTTTGGGGAGGACCTCCAAACCCCCACTGAACACCTGCATTCAGGGGCGTCGCACCTGTTGGGGATGTGGGTGTTTAAACACCCACACTTTTCCCGGTTAGAGGGTTCAACACCCACACTTTTTTCTGCAGTTTCTCCGCAGTTTTGCACAAACGCCTCACTATAGTCGCGCAGTTTCTCTGGCAGCTCTAGTCTGCGCTCGCTGCAGCTGCCTCCTCTCCCCCTCCCTCTCCTGTTACTGCTTCAAACGTCACACCGGCTTTAGGTCTGACCGGCTGATGATTAGCTGTTCTGCCTTAAGTCCCGCCTCTCTTGCTGTGTTGGATTTATTGTTCAACTCGTGCTGAGGAGGCGGGAACTAGCTAGGTTCAAAGTTGACATCGGCACGTAGACCAATAGACGCCTCACTGAGCGGGTTGCTGCCATACGTCGCCGGCAGCTCAGCCCCGTGAACTGATACAAGTCAGTGGAGTGAACTTTATAAAGCTCCTTCTACAAAGTGCTACAAGTTAATGCCTTATGTAAACATTCACATGCGTACGGATATATTCAGGAAACAGAGAGGAACCTAAAACAACGTCTGTAACGTTCTCTGATGATTATAAACGTTAACTACTCCTTACATGTTCAGCATACAGGACGGCACCAAACCACGGGATGGATAATAATGTTTTTACAGCTGCCAATGTATGTAACGCTGTTACTGTGATGATAAATGACATATATATATAAATATTGAATCTGTCTATAATAACCACATCCTGACATGTAAATGTGACATCTGTATGAATAAAAAGCACCAACGTCGTTTTTATAAATACAGTGATTTTTGATAATCTAACCACTAATAATAACAATCATGATAAAGATTAACAAAGACTGCAGATCAAGATAAGAAGCTGCAGCAGCAGTGAGCTGCTTTCTTTTCTGTTAGCAGTGAAGTGATGTACTCCATGACAGAACATTATAAAACATGATAATGTATACAATAACATTTAATGGTAAAAAGTACAGTTGCAGTGGGCTACTTTTATAAATATACACCATATATATAGTTTATTATTGATATTATTATTATTACTATTTTTCTGCATATTCTTGACTTTGAATGGGAGCGGCTGTAACACTGTAATTTTTCGTCGGGGATCAATAAAATATTTCTGATTCTGATAAATATATTATACAGTCAGTTGTCCATATTTAAAGTTAGATTAAATTAACCAAGTTGACAGTATGGTAGACAGATGTCACATTTACATGTGAGGATGTGGTTATTATAGACACAGATTCAAAATTTAAGTGTCATTTATCATCACAGTAACAGCGTTACATACACATAGCATTTTTTTTTCAGCTAATATGATTACCTGACTCTCATGGCCAACACTGATAAAATAACTAATAATAGAAACCACAAAACATTTTTATGCTTTTTCATGTACAACTGAGTGTAAGAAAGACTAAGATGTAGTGAACAAATATGGTTTATTTGATATTTCATAGCTATGATGAGATTTTATGGATAAGTTGGAAGAATTTCAACTTGTGTTCTTGTAAAAAAAAAAGTTCACACCAGTGGTAACATGTATACATTGCGTGACTCTACACAGGTGCAAAAATTTGTTGTTATGAGTGTGACAACAGTTTGTTTGTTGTTGTTCTTCTCTGTGTGTATCGGCTGCTCACTAAACAACTGTAAAGGTGCATACCAACACCTACTGTGTATAGATGATGCACTAAGCCAATAAAAGCAATTTGGTTTTATATTATCGTCTGGATTTATTGGCTGTAGTTTCTTTAACTACAGACAACCGATAATGTACATTTTTCATTATAGGGCCGATAATTGATCTGTCCAATATAGGCCTATATCATGCATCCCTGGAGTTTTCCCTCACTATGCAGTTACCTCGCCTCTGTCCTGTCAGGGGCAAATAGCCATGCCTCTCTCATCAGTCCTGTTCTGCTATCGGCTGCTGCTCTGAGACTGGGGGCTGACATCATTTGAATGCTCCAATCACGGAGAGAGATGGAGGGGAAGAGAACCCCCCAGTTGTCTTGTCTAGGTTCGGCCGAATCATCAGGACTTCTGGAATCAGATAAGATTAAATTCAATAAATCCTTGGGAAACATATTTGATTGTATTACGTAGGAATATAAATATAAGTCCAACATTTTACAACGAAAAATAAGTTATTTGAGGTACTAGTAAGTTCATTTGTCTGTTATATTGGCAGTTATTCAGTCCAAACCATTAACAGTCAATCTGCTGCCTTGATGAGATTACATAAGAACCTACCTGAGATGTAGTCGTGGTTGAGGGAAGCCAGATGTCACCATGGTCATACCCAGAATGTAAAGAAACACTCGGGGGAGAGAGGGCACCTCAGACATCCTAAAAACAAGGAGAAAAAAGATGCTTTCTTTACAATACTTTAAGTGCATACTCAATTGTGTATTTAAAATCTTTATACAAATAACAGTCAAACCAAACAATAGAAATCCTTTTTTTTTGTCACCATGAGTACATATCAATTTTATTTTTCTAATGAAAAAAACCAAAACATTTGAAAGCAACTTAATTTCTACTTTTTATATTTTTATGCCAGTGTGTACAAACAGGATTCTGTATATTACAGTTATAAGTTTTTTGGGGGGCTTGTTCCTCTTTGTTCTAGGTTCTGTAAAATGCTGTAAAGATAATTTTTTTCTGGGCTGGTGTCTTTGTTTTTTAAAACTCAGACAGAACATATCATACAATGTAAAATAAGCTTAGAACATCTCATTATTTCTAGGTCATCCACCTGGAGCTGTCTCTAAGGTCAGTTGTCATCTAAACCTGGAAGCTGCTTGGTTCATGAGACTTTTGGGACCTAAAAGTAGCCAGAAATGATCAAGTCACCCTTAAATAATGTGTGCCTACTGCTGTAAAGAACCATTTTAAAAGTCTGCTCCAGATGACTGAAAAGGTTTTGATGAGAATTTTAAGACAACATAACCAGCAAATAAGATATGATGCATCATGCAGAATCAGTAAACAAAACCCAACAAACCTTGAAAATCTTTTGTTCGTGAGTGTTACCATGTGCCCAGCTGGAGCCAAATTCTACCAATAATGACCCCAATCAATGACGCTTTTCAAAGAAACAAATAGAATTAATGTGTATACATTCTTAAGCCACTTGGAATGAAGCACAGCTGACAGTAAAATTGGTATCATGCAAAGGTGTTGATAATGGAATTTTCTGAAAGTTGTTAGTAGGTTTAAAAGTTGGCTGATTTCTTACCTGCTTGTCACGTGGATGTATTGGTCTCTCTGTTGAAAATATGTATTAGCAGGCAGCTTCTCAAGGTTGGACTTTCAGAGGTTAAAGTTTAGGCATCACACAAGCAGAGAAATGTTCCAGGCAAACCACTAACTTCTGTTGTTGCTGCTTACCATCTACCTCTTATTTCCACTCCAGTGTCCTCTAAGTAGAAAGACGTTTTTATAAACAAACCTGGATTTCCGCTTGCACTTCTTTGTGTTTGGACCGCTGGTTGCGTCTGCAAGTGTCTTTGCAGGTCTTTTGTAGTCGAAAACTATCAGTTCCTTGTCATACATACTTATATACCCTGGACTGGAGTGTTTTCACACACACACACACACACACCCACACACCCACCCACACACACACCCACACACACACACACACACACACACACAAGAATACACACCCTTCTTCAGATCAAACCACCTTGACATGATTGTGCCTAGCAGAGGACAGCCCTAGCGGAAGTGTTGTTAGCTTGTTAGTGTCACATTTCAAAGAGTTTTAGTCATGGTGCTGTTGTGGATAGCCCACCGTCTTATTACTGAATGTCATTATAGTGCTTGTGTGCGTATATATATATATGTGTAAGTGTATTCATTCATACCCAATGTCAGATTAACCAAACACTGGGTGTTTCTCCTCAAGACTAAGGAATTACTCTCTCACTTTTCCTACACAGAATGAAAAAAGATTTTTATGGACCTTCAATAACTGACTTAACTAACTTAGGGACAGGCGAAACAGGCGGCAAACACAACTCTGATACATCATTGTTTTTTTGATTTTTTTAAACTTTATTTTTGGAAAGTCATTTAGTTTTACAATATACAAAGAAACAAGGAACAAAACACAAGAAGAGGAGGAAGATGAATCATAATGACAGGACACATAACGTGTACATTTCAAGAGATAGAGCTAGATCCAGGGTTTAGGAACATTTCAGTCCTTTTTGTTTCACTTGTCCATAGTCTTTTCTCCACATCAAATCGGGGCGGAGGCCTCCTCATATAGGTGTATGATAAGCATCGGGAGAGTACATCGACCCCAGGACTTTAGGGGCATCTTACTCAAACAAACAACAAAACACAGTAGTTACATAGGTAACATCCTGTTGTAAAGAGGGGCCATTTATTCAAGATGAGCTGTCCATTTCCTCCAGTATGTAGTGAATTTGTCCATGCATATATTCAAGGAAAAAGTCAGCTTTTCCATGTCATGTATTTCTTTAACAATTGCGACCCACTCCTCTTTTGATGGGGGCTCTTTTTATAGCCATCTTCTTGAAATAGCTTTTTTACTGGCTGCTAACATTATTTTAATCAAATATTTATCCGTAACATTAATTGAGGGGGCTATATTGCCAAGATAAATTGTACAAAAATCACGATTAGTCTCAAAGCCTACTATTGACTTAATTTCCTCCACTACATCCCGCCAGTAGGGTCGTATAATAGGGCAGTCCCAGAAAACATGGAAGTGATTCGCCTGAGCGTTTCCACACTCTCTCCAGCACCATCCACACCTTGACTGACCTTTCTGAAGCCGTTTAATTTTTGGGGTGATAAAATTATATTCTTCCACAAAAATCCCTCCAATAACCAGAACTGGAAGTGCTCATTTGAGTTTTACAAATGTTTTGCCAATCATCCTCTGAAATGGTTATTTTTGCCTCCTTTTCCCAGTTGGATTTAATGTACAGACAGGAAAAGCCTGTGAATGATTGTAAGCAGGAGTAGATTCGGGTAATCGATTTCCGGTTTAGTTTAGTTTAGTTTTGTATGCGTTAATCAAAATGGTAATTAAATCAGAGCTGCCTTCCTCTGTTGTTTTTATATCACAGATAAAATGAGCTCTAACTTGAAGGTATCTGAAGAATTCTTGATTTTCTAAGTCGTAGTTGTCTTAAAGTTTTTGAAAACAGTCCAGTCTCCCTTTATCAGAAATTAGACAGTCCGCTGCGATACCTTTCGAGAGCCACTGTTTGAAAGGCCCATCCATCTGGGTCCATCATGTGCCACCCATCATAATATTTTGATGTGATTTTCCAGTTTGTATTTACGACATCCTGCAAACCAAATGTTTAGAGGTGTTTTTGTCCAACCACTTAAACTGTGCTTATGCAGTAAGTCTAGATTTCTGTCTCCAAGCAAGTTCTGGAGGGGAATGTCCAGTTGGCTTAATTCTAGATTTTTCCATTTAGCATTGTAATATGGGTTGCACAGATATCTGAACTGTGCAGATTTGTAGTACTTCACTATGTTTGGCAAAGATAATCCACCTTTTTCTTTGGTAGGGCTGGGCGATATGGACTAATAGTCATATCCCGATATATTTAGGCTGAATATCAATATACGATATATATCCCGATATTTTTATGCAAAGTGAGAGCAAATGTTCAGTCAAAGTCAAAGCCAAATATGACATGTGGGTGGGAATTTCGTCACTTTAGTCCATTTGGCCTTCACTTTTTTTTTTTGTCAGGGGCACAAAGGCCACTGAGTAAAATGTGTTGATTTACCTTTCAGACTGATACCATAACATCCTAATTTATAATAAGAAATGGATTATGTATTAAAACATTATTTAAATACCAATATCAAGTTAATGTTACATTACAAAACAGTTTTTTTAAGTATGGTTAGGTGAGTTTTGTGACACCTCACTGAATATCAGTGTTATTGAATATTTCTCCCAAATAGAAATTCCCCCAAATTATGGCAAAGCACATTTTTTCCAAACAAAACATTGTAGAATAACCAGCAGGAGACCACTGATGTGTGGAGTGATTTTGGTGACACTACACTCTGAATAATACTGAAGTTATTGAATATTTTTTGTAGTTTCTCTTTTCGGTGTTGCACTTTGTAGACGGTCCCTGCGCCCTCGTCTCACAGCTGGCTGACCATACAGACCAGAGTTAATGTCCAGACGCTCGTTTAGATGAAAATACGGTTGTAGCTCGTTGTCTTCCTCACTACGGTAGGAAAGAGCCGTCGTTTGTGTTTTAACAAGGTTTCACTTATGAGTTATTAATCCGGGAAGTTCGAATCTGTGAATATATTTCCAACTTTACCGGACTAAATCCTACCACATAAGTCAGTTACGTATCATGTCAAAACCGGCTGCGCTCGCTCGCTGTGCTGTAAGTTTCGTTCTTCTGTTTTGAGACGCTGCTGCTGTTTGAGAGGCTTTCACGTGAGATCATCGTGATGATAAGGCTCCACCTGCGCGAACCGCGGACTCACTGAAGTTACTGTGAGTGACTACTGTGCACTCAGGTGGCTGTAATTAAAGGCAAGCTCGCTACGCTGACCGGGCCAGGGGCACAGAGGCCACTGTGGCCGTACGATGAGTTTTTTTCAGGGGGCATCACGGCCAAAGTGCGGGGCAACAGCGGCCACCAAAGTGTTTGTTGAAGAGTGCCGGAGTGTCTATTCCAGCCCCTCCCCTCTCTGTGCATGAAGGAGGAGGGGTGGGGGGAGCAGTGCAGAGAGCTCCGGGCCTTTCCATATGAACCCAGATAGCACTCTCTTCCACTCTGTCAACTGTTTTTCAGGTATTTCTATTGGTATAGACAGAAAAGGAAAAAGAAGTCGTGGCAGTATGTTCATTTTGACTATATCTTTTCGATTATGTAAGTCCAGTGGTAATAAACTCCATTTATTTAAGTCTGTCTTTATCTCTTTGGTAATTGGCAGATAATTAGTTGCGTAGATGGTGGATAGATCCTTTGGAATTTTTATTCCTAAATATTCAATAATGTTATTCTCCTATTAAAAAAAAAAGGTTATTTATTTGTAGTGAGGGGATATAGTTAAATGAAATAACTTGTGTTTTATGAATGTTTAATTTATAACCCGAGTAACCAAATGTTTTCAAGGAGGATATTAGTTTTGCTAAACTCAAATCAGGCTGCGAAAGAGTGATCAATATGTCATCTGCATAAAGGCAGGTCTTAAACTCAGTGTCTTTAATCAAATTTCCTCTTATGTCCTAGTCTTCTCTAATAGCCTGAGCCAGAGGTTCGATAAATAGTGCAAACAAGGTCGGACCTAAGGGGCACCCCTGCCGACAGCCTCTTTCAAGTGGCACAGGGTTGGTCGGTCAGACTACCGTTTATTTTGATTCTGGCTGAGGGGCAATGATATAAGTTTTTTAGATATGCGATGACTTTAATATTAAAGCCAAATCTTTGTAATGATAAGTGTAAATATTCCAAGCTAACTGAATTGAATGCCTTTTCGACGTCGAGGCTGAGAACGATGGATTTATCTTTATTTTTGCTCATATGCTCCATCAAATGTAAGGCCCGTCTTATGTTATCTTGTGTCTGTCTGGTTTTAAGGAACCCTGTCTGGTCTTCATCTATTATATCCGGGATAATTTTTTCTAATCTTTTTGCGATTATTGAGGCATATAGTCTATAGTCTAAGTTTGAAATCGATATCAGTCTGTATGAACTGCACTCAGATTTATCTTTGCCCACATTAGGAATTACATAGATGATGGCATGTCTCCAAGAAGTAAGATTAAAGCATTTCAATAATGTTGGTGATAGTAAGGACCTGATTTACTAAAGGTTTGCGTGTGTAAAAACGTGTGCAAACTTGATTGTGTGCGCAAACACATGTTAAAGCTGATCTACTAACCGGACGCAACGAGGATTGCGTCCCTCAAACGGGCAAAATAGCACGCGCAATCCATTTAGCGTGTTTGCCTTAATGAATATGTAAATATGGGCGTCTCTGCCAGAACACGCAAAATATTGGGAGGAGTAGATGCAAATAGATTAATTTAGCGCATGCAATGTGATTTACCAAATCTGGAACTAATTGCGTTCGCTGATTTTGCGTCTTTATTTAGCACGTTTGAAAGTCATGTATTAACTTGCACAGCCTTACGCACACATGGCTGCGATCATTGTAGCAAGGAGGAGGCATAGGCACAACGAAAGGCGATGGAAAGAACAAGTCTTTTCTGCTCACGTCAACATTTTTGGAATGACTGAGGAAAAAATAATAGAGACATAACGCCTTTCCAGCAATGCCATCTTGGAGCTTCTGGAGGAGCTAAGGCTGATTTGGAGCCAGTCACAAGGAGGAGTCATGCAAACTCCTGTATGGCAAAGCTCCTGTCAAGTTTGCATTTCCGTTCATCTGGATCATTCCAGCTCACTGTGGCTACCAGTGCTGGCATCTCCCAGAGCAGTTTTTCCGGTGTGCTGTCTCACGTATTAAATGCCATGTCACGCAGAATGGGAAGGTACATAAAATTCCCATGCACATTAGATGCCACAAAACAAGGCTTTTGTGCGTATGCTGGCTTCCCCAAAATATTGGAGCGATAGACTGCACGCATGTGCAACTTGTCCCCCTGTCAGACAGAGAGCACATTTATAGAAATCGCAAACACATACACTCTTTAAATGTGCAACTTGTGTGCGATTCAAAAGGAGTCATTACCAACGTTGTGGTGAAATATCCGGGGTCGGTGCACGACTCATTTATTTTAAGGAACAGTGTTCTTTTTCAGAAGATGAGAGATGGCGAATATGGAGATGGCTAGCTTTTTGGTAAGTTAAATAGCTACATAATTTTTTGCTTTGTAAAAAATCATTCCTTACATTAATGACAAATATGTGATAGCAGTTTATATTCTATTTTTAAGGTGACAGTGCATACCCCCTACACCCCTTCCTCATGACACCTGTACTCAACCCGACCACTCCAGGCGAACACCGCTACAACGTGGCCCATATTCGAACAAGAAACATCGTGGAGCGCTTCTTTGGCATGCTAAAGAGTAGGTTCCGTTGTTTGGACCGCACTGGAGGAGTCCTTCTCTACAGCCCAGAAAAGGTGGCCCAGATCACAGTGGTCTGTTGCATTCTGCATAATATTGCAAAACGCCACAGACTGGAGCATGATGCCTTGGACATGGAGGAGAATCCACACCGTCCACATGTGGGACAACTCAATGCTGTGGGATTGCAGACACGGGCCAATCTGATTCAAAGCCATTTTTCATAAACCATTTGAGAGGTGTGCATTTGTTTTATTTTTCACACAATTAAACAAGGAGAAAAACACATTGTTGTTACACAAACATAACATAGAATATATTGTGGCCCATAGGCAGTATAGCCTAACTATCTCTAACCAAACAAAACAAACAATAACAGCCACCAAAAAACGAAAACCCAGCCTAAATTTAAACAAAATGAATGTTGAAATTGCCATTATCTATTTTCTTTCCGTTTTCGCAGGTTGCGCTGGTGTCCACTAGTGCGTAACGCGTGTCCATCTCCTCCTGCGATCTCCCCTCCCTCTCCCGGCTGCTCAGATGAAACACCACTGGTGTTTAATGACCTCCCGACTCTCTGTACGCCATCCTCGATCCCTTTTGCCAGGGCATTGATGGCCATCGTCAGCCCAGATACAGCACTGACCAGCTGCCTGGTGTGCGTAACGATGGCATGAGTGTCCCGCCTGAGCGCGCGCGTCACAGAGGCCTCAGCTCGCACCTCCTGTGCAGTGGAGTGTAACCCGTCTTCAAGTGCCACAGACTGCTTTTTCTGTTGCTGCAGTAGCTTAATGTCAATGTCTTCAGCTGCATGCTTTTGGGGCTCTGCAAAGGTGCCTATTGCACTGGGCTGACTTAAGGAGTGCGGCGGGGATTGACGAACTTCTAATGATTCTCCTTTCAAAAAATGATGATTGTTATGTTATTTGTAAAGATCACCTCGTAAGAATAACACTAAAAAATGCTGCTTAATTATGTCAAGTGTTTGCACAAAGTAAATGTATCCAACTAAAAACATAAATGACTAAAACCACATTTTACTTGTACAACAACTTTTGTTTTATCATACGGAAAAACATCTTGCAGACCTGCCAACCTGTACGCATTTTGCGTAGCAAGTACGCAATTTGACATTTAAATACGCTGGTACGACTCGCCCCTCTAAACTACGCAAAAAGCTGCGGACATGTGAGTTCTGTGGCAAATGTGCACGTGCGGTACTCATGTCTGACAACACGATGCAGCAGCGTGGTAAAGCAGTTTCAGCCAATCATTGTAGAAAAACAGAGAATAACGAGTCTACCGAACCTATAGCGTAACATCCCCGCCCCCCTCCTTCCTGCCCTCTGCCTCCTTCTCCGTCCTCCGTTCCCCACTCGCTGCAGTTGGCGCTTAAAAAGGTAAAGTGTGTGTATGTGTGTGTATGTCAGCGGACCTGCCAGCTTTTGGTAAACTAGTCACAGCCTTATTGTCGATGTACTGCTCCTCAATGGTCAGACACTTAGAAGACCTACCAGTGTTGACTTCTGAGTGTGAAGGGGATGATGATGATGATGATGATGATGATGACCGCCATCGTGATGAACTAATCGGATCACATTCTCCTTCTCCCAGCCTCAGCCCTTTCTTCACTTTGTTGTGATAAGTGCGGAGTTTCAGGAAGATCACCTTAGCATTGGCATACATCTGTACCAACTCCTTGTCCTTGGGCTTGTCTTTGTTCTTGGTCTTGTCCTTGTCTGTGTTGTGTCTGATAATAGCGAACTACATCTTGTAGACTTTGTTCACGTTATCCAGGGTCTGCTGTTTGCACAACTTTTCACACTCTCTGACCATGATGTTGCCCTTTTCACCGTGTTTCTTTTTGCCATACTTGGAGACGATGTCAGTCAAAGCTTTCCAGTCCTTTCTCATTTCTACCTCCACCAGACTGAGACGTTTCTTCCTTACAGATGTGATAGGAAGAAACAGGGTCAGACAAGTACATGTTCCAAACCTTTTGGTAGTCTCGTACCTTCTTAAGCGGGCAAAATAACAGCTCTGCCACTGCAAACGCATTGGGGATCTTGTTGTCCATGAACCTAATGGCCAAATCCACTATCTCGGCCATTGTAGGGTCCACGATTGCACTCTCCACGTGCTTGGGTAAAGAATTACACCAGCAGTTTGGATTCACACGCTTGTAGAAGGCTGTCAATGCAGGGTTGTATATCTCCTGATACATTTCGGGTCCGGTGATGAAGGTACCTCTGTCAAACTCCTGCAGTGTATCATTCCAACAGCTCACTAACTCTCTATTGCCCTCGATGCAACATTGCTTGACAGCCCTGTAAAACCTTAATGTGGTAGACACGTACAGCTTATGGGCCTGAGCCTGACTCTTTCTCAGGGCAACAACAGGCACCAAGTTGACCCGATTGCCATCTACGGGCCTTCCGTTCCGTCTAAAGTACACAGTGCGAGCGCCACCGTGCTCGTACGTTAAGCACTTCAGATTACATCTCACTTCTTGTTCTGTGAAACAATCCACACTGATATCACGTTTCTTCTTCAACGGTTCAGCTGGTATAGTACCTAGCACACAGCACATGGGCTGTATATCTTCCATGCGAGAGGTCAGCGCGTTATAGCACTGGGCAGATGACAAGGTTTTATCATCTGTGCACACTAACAACTGGAAGGGTTTGATTTGTTGGAAAGACGGAGTCAGGGCTGTCTTGTGTGTGGGGACCTCGAAGGCCATGTCCCAAAATTCAAACTTGTTCTGTGTAACCTGTTTCAACAGCTCGAGGCTTTCAAACCCAGGGACAAACAGCACCTCTTGCACGAAGTGCGACTTTCCACTGCCACGTTTGTCCATTGCTCTAATCCCGACATTGTAGGTACCGACCATAGACCTTTTGCTGTCATGGAACACGATGTTGTGTTTTGCAGAGTACTGGGTGACCACAGGAATTACTTTCTTGCCGCTGGTGTTCATCAGGTCTTTATTCGGTACAAAAAAGGCGGTGTAGTTACCTAAAGCCAGCAGCACGTGTTTGACACCAGCCCTGTCTACACCAGCCATAGACTCAAAGCCGTTTCCACCTTCGATGTCCACAAGGTCCATTAGCACAAGCAACAGAGAGTGTGACAGCTTTTGTAGTATAGTATCGGGGTCCCGAATCACCTTGTCCCTGATGGTCTTGTAGACATTCTTTGGCTTGTACCCCTTCTCCCTGTCAGACAGTTCGTATCATCAGGTCGACCACCTCCTTGAACAGTCCTTGTGCACTGCCACATTCGAAAACATTCTCGTGAGCAGAGTTGTAATACCAAGGCGGGTGGTCTGTCACAATAAAGCGAGTATTGTCCTTCATTGTATAGCACTGCTCAAGAAAAGTCACTCTATTTCCAATAGAAGCCTAGTTGTAAGTCATCCAGGCTGTGCACAGTGAATGTGCTGTGACCTTCAGTGTGGTGAGAGTAGCACAAGTGAGTAGTTCTCCCTTCAGAGTCTGAAGGAATGTGATGTTGATGTGTCTTGCGTAACCCCTTTTACATGCTCGACTTATTTGCTTAACAGTGGTTGGCCAATGGAAGCTGTATTGACTTCACAGTGGTTGGAAGTCCACCCACTGCTGACATGGCCATTCACAGTCATTTACGCAACATCCACACACCCTGATTGCAGTACCATTCTTGTAGTTGGGTTAATGGTGGTGCATCTCTGTATGGTCAATTCTGTGCCTGATAACAAATCTTCATAGCCAGTTCTTCTGGCTTGAGTCAACACAAAACGTGGGCTGCTTAGCATAGTGTGTAGTTGATGTGATGTATATAATGTTGCAGGATGGCCCATAGTTAAAACGGACACCTTTTTGTAAGCAAAGGCAGCAGCAGCCAATCCCTGGTAGCAGAGTGGCAAGCCTTCTTCTATGTTGCTGTTTTGTGCTGTAATATGCCATGGGTTGTTTACCTGTAGGGGAATCGTGCATTAACACGGCACATGCATAACCTTGTTTCTCAGTTACATATAGATGGAAGATGTAATCTGGAGTAGGCAGAGCAGGTGCAGTCTGCTCGTCTTTTTTGAGGAGAAAGTAAGCTTTGTTAACCTCCTCTGTCCACTTTAATTGGGCTGACCTTTGGGCCTGCCCTGTGTAGGAACATGTCATCTCGCCGCCTCATCACAGGAGACCCTGTTTGTGTGTCTGTTCAACTCTCACCTACTGCCCTTCTTCCCCAAAAGATGGGCCCAGAAGGTTCCCCCCTTTTTCTGTCACCTTGCCACCACCCATCACTCACACTTGAAAGTCTTCTTCCCAAGGTTATAGACAGTCAACATCCAGGGATTCGATTACTTTTGCTCTGGCACAGCACTGATAATTGAGTGCCCTGTTGATTGTAAATTAGGAGCGAATGGTCACTGGATCCTGTTATTTCGCCCTTGAAATGACAGTCGCTTCTTCTAGGGCAATCTGAGATCAACATCTGGTGTTCGCGCCTACTTGTCAAAATGCAAATTTACGATGTTGTTGTTTAAACTGTTGCCTTCTCATTCCACAGCAGAAGCCAGTAAGACCTGACTTCAGCTACTCCTGTATGAGTATGTAATTTCATCTTTTCAAAATTAACATATTCTTAACCAGCGTGATAAGGGCTCAAATTTGATGTTTCCCCCATCATTCTGACGTAATTGAATC
Organism: Sparus aurata; assembly: GCF_900880675.1. Lineage (NCBI taxonomy): Eukaryota > Metazoa > Chordata > Actinopteri > Spariformes > Sparidae > Sparus > Sparus aurata. The sequence continues at coordinate 29,362,518 of NC_044202.1, read as the reverse complement.
CGAATTACTAATTCTGGTTTAATGTGTGTGAATGTTTGGTGGAACCACAGTGCCACCTTTTGGTAAGTTCCAGTATAGTTGGAAGACACACTGACTTTACATTTATGCTTATAAATATAATTATCTACGTCTGACATATATTTTTGTATTAAGTATAAAGCTAGTACGATAAAAATTGTGTTTAAGCCATCAGTGCTGCTGCTGCATATGTTTCTGTGTGTGTTTGATATATTCTAACAACTAATTTGCCTATTAAGTGATTTCGGTTATGTTCTGTTAAAACATGTAAACCAATGTTTATGTAAGACCATGGTGGATTTATGTGAACAGTGAATTGCGATCTTAAAACTTTTCAAAAAGATAGGAATAGTTTAATCCGGTAATAAGTCTGCGAGATAAACTGTAATATCGCCGGAGGAAGTGACGCGGTCAGCCCAACCCCTTGGTCCGCCTTCAGTCTAAAATATATAATAGCAGACTCTGCTCTCACTCGCTCTCACTCTTCATTTCTACTTTTCAATTTCCATACTTTACTTTCTTCGTTTTTGTGATACGCTCCGAAACTTGCAATCTCCGCAGATTTGAACCACTTGTTTAAATTTTTCTTCAAAGTAATAATTTGTGTTTTGAGGTACTCTCTCTGTGAGAACTCTTATGTTGAAAGCTCGCACAAGAACGAAACTTATTTCTTTTTGTTTTTATATTTTGCTCAGTATCGTTGCAGACTCAGAAGAAGCAACTATTTATTCTTGTATTTAGTGACGAAGGAAGATTCGCCCAGCCAGCGTTTCATCCTCCAGTTATTTTTAGACAAGAAGTTAAATCAATTCATAGTCGAACCTGAATAATTACCGCTCCAAAGAAACTATGATTAAGACACTGATCATTATCCAGAAGCCGCTGCAGTATTTAACTGCTCAAGAAACGGTGAAGACATCTCCAGCTGAACAGAGGAATTATCATCCAGCAACAACCGGACGCCCACAACGCACTCAAGCAAAAACTCCGCTGGGCCTGTAATTCTCGTCATCAGATAAGAGACGACGTCATCCTCCAGCTGTTGGGTTGCTGCCGCAAATCCGCAGCCAAGTCGAGACAAAGCCAGAGGAAGCGGATCCGTGGACCTCTTCATCTACAAACAAGTAAGCTGAAACTTCTGCACACAGTTGGAGTCATAAAGATCAGAGTTGGTGTTTATAAAGCTTCGACTTCCACCTTATAAACTCAAAGAGAATTTCGGATAGGGCCCCGTTAGTATGCAAATTACCCTTGTAATAATTAAACTAACTACCTGTTCGCAAATTCACCATCGTCCAAAATTCACCTAATCAATAGTTTAACCTTTACTGTATCCACATTGTCTGTTATTTGTTGTCATCTGTTAGAATTATTATTTCATATTATTTACTTTGCATTCTTTAGTTAATAAACATATATAACCTCATGTCCTTGTCTGTGCAAGTTTAATTTGATGTGGAAAATCGATGGACACGTGTAAAGAAACCACTACTTCAGGAAAAGAGATACAGAATATGAGACATAGAATTTGAAACTGAATAAATTAAATTGGATAAATTGAGACTCTAACTGTCCAAGCCAACTTGTGTAGTTAGATGTTCGGAATAATTCCCTCCGGCCTATTCCAGTAAATCAAACAATTTAGTGATTAATCACTTTTATTATCAAGTAGTATCTCCTACACCTGCAACACATATCAAAGCTCTCAGTGGTGCCGTTTTTACTGCATAATCACATATCCATGGTCTGCTGTAGCCTGTCATGCCTAGGAAAGACAACATTTGCCCCACTGTTTGTGGCTTTAGGGCCCTAGTTACTGCCTCAACTTGAGAGGATGCAATTTGTCTCTTGTTCCCAGTTGTCGGCCTAGGTACCCAACTGTCTGTTGACAAAACTGCAGTTTGTCTTTGCTGACCTTACGCCCACCCGCTGCTAGTGATTTTAGGACTGTAATAGAGTAATAGAGTTGCCGTGGTTACCGATAACAACAGCAGCAGCAACATGAGCTCCTGAAGATCATCTCTTTATTTTGTTTTAAGATGAATAAACTTTCAATTTTGTGTCAAATTTTGAAGAGGAAAATGCTTTTAGAGGAATTACCTTCCAGAAAGAAGAACAACAGAAAAGAAAACAGAGGAACAGAGAGAGAGAAAGAGAATATTCCAAAGCAGGAGGACATGTACTACATGAGCTCCTAGATATGCATGTATTTTTGTCATTTTTAAATTGAGAAGAGGAAATTAAATTTTGAACAACTTAAAGACAAGACCAAGGACAACAGAAAAGTTGAACTGGAAAAGGGAAAAACAAGAGAAAAGAAGAAAATTCCCCAATGAAAAAGTGACAGAGCTAGCAAGAGTAAGCAGGAGCTAACAGGAGTCTGTAGGAGCTTGTTGCTAGGAGACAGGAAACAGGAGGACAATCAACAAAATCAACAAACAACAGATAATCTAAAGGGAGTGAGTAGGCCTACATACAACTAACAGAAGAAACAACACCACTGGACTGTTGACATCTTTGATTTATAGTTGTTTGTTTAAGGGTTACAAAAGGTTAGTAAGAATAATCCACATAAACACTTCAAGCTGTGGTCAAACAATAACATTTGAAACTCAAAAATGGCAGTTGGAACTAGCGGCAGCTAAATATGGCAGTTGGAAGCTAACAGTGGATGCTAAAAGTAGCAGTTGGAAAACAGCCATCTTGTTCTATCTTTTTTATTCAACATTTATTCAAAGAAACCTGACCAGTGAGCCATCCTAAACAGCAGTCAACCCTCCCTCACTGCCCAGAGCAGAGTATGAGTGACATCATCCACATACACTACCCACCCAACATCAAGAATGACACCGGGAGAAGCACATTCAAACAGGAGCTTCTTAAGGGACAGCCAGAAACCCTTTTTGCTGATCTTTTTAAAAGTGGAGAAATTAGTAATCTCATCTTCTACCTGAAGCCTGGCACAGGGCCATTATCGACCATCACCCTTCAGTGGCAAAAAAGGGCAACAAGGAGTACTGGCAGTTGAAGATCAGAGACCCAGATGACTTTGACAGCATAATGACAACTGTCAATGTTTATAAAAGTGGTAAAGTCATGGTACAGGGGTATCTCAAGCCTTTCCAAGACAGTTTCCAGGCACTTAAATATCTGGTAGTGAAAGAAAACACCTCTCCTACGGAACTTCAGCCTCACGCCGGTGAAACAGACCCTCCAACTGTCTCTAGCATCCCAACTGAGGAGGAGCACCATGACACAGAGCAGACCCTGACCCCTCCACATCAGTCCTCCTTTACAGACATGAAGGAACACTTCACCCGGTTAGAAGGAGAGCTGGTGAAGCTCAGGGAATTGGTCTTACATCAGATGGACCAAAACTCAGCTCATCTGTCGCAACAACAACAAATGGAACAGATGAGAAAAGAGCAAGAAAAGATACAAACGACCCATCAAAAACAATTACTGAAAGACAGAGAAGACCACAAGAAAGAGCTGTCCACTCTAAGAGAACAAGTGAGAGAGATACAGCAAGAGAACGAGAGCCAGAGAAGAGAGCTTGGTACACTATCAGAACAGGTGAAAGAGCTAACCCACAAGAGACAGAGTCACAGGAAAGAGATTGCGGCTCTAAAAGAACTTCTAGAAGAACTGGAGCTGTCTCTGACAGAGGAACTCAAAGACAGGGACAGAGCACTGGATGGTCTGGTGACAGGTGAACTCCCTCATCTGAGCCACTGAGGACTGACCAACACACAGCAGTGCGCCCCTCCCAGAACACCCAGCAGGATGATCCCCTCTCTCAACCAGAGCAGCCAGAGTCCAGCAGCCACACCACACACTCTGATGGTCCCATTAGATCAGAAAGTTCCACTGCAAAAGCAGATATTGTGCTACTGATCGACTCAAATGGAAGATTAATCGATGAGAAAAGGCTTTTCCCCAGGCAGAAAGTGGCAAAACTTTGGTGTCCAAACACAAAGGCAGCCATGGATACTCTGAGTCTCACCTTGGCTCCCCAAGCCACATCCTAATCCACACAGGTTCAAATGACCTGATGGCACAACAGGAGAGGGTGGCCCTGTCTTTTAGAACTGTCATTGAGAAGGCATGTCGCACCTTCCCTAACTCTAAGATTGTGATGTCCACTCTGTTACCAGGAAGGATTTCCCTCCACACACAATACAGAGAGTGAACGTCAGCATCTCCAGAGACTGTGAACTATGGCCAAACGTTCACATTGTCCACTACCCCTCTCTCACTATACAAGATCTTTATGACCATGTACACCTCTTCAAGGAAGCAGTTCCACGATTCACTAAGACACTGAAAGATGTAACACTGAACCAAAGAGGAACACCCAACAGAGGGAGCAACTCAGGAACCCTCAACACTCAGAGAGGCACCTCTCAGGACCGGCCATCTGCACGATGAGGAGAGCCTACCAACCCAGGCCCAGGCAGCAGTACATACAACCTCAACACAGACCTCAGGAGAGCAGCAGCCATACCCAGTCTGCACAAATCAACCCCAGACCCAGGACCTCGCCACCCCCCAGACCTTTTGCACCACCACCACCACCTCCACAACAGCAGCAGGAACAGACCCAGCCAGCCAGACCGTCCTATGCTGAGGTGGTCAGAGTAGTAGCAGGCCCCGCCCACAGTGAACTGAGAGCCATCCAGGACATGCTGAGTACATTATGCTCTCATCTTATGGCCACAGTTGTAGTCAGTGGTAATGAGCAGGTAGTGGTTTTATGTTCAGAACAGTAGTTGTTTCTCCTCTTTTAAAAAATGACAATCTGTTACAGTTGCAATGAAATCATTTAGCAAATCTGTTTGGAATATTCAGGGTTTACACTCTTATTTATTTGGTTTAAAAAGTAGAAACCCTGACTTCTTAGACAGGGTTAACGATGTAGATATTGTTATTTTACAGGAGAAATGGTGCTAAGGAGATGCCCCCACTGGTTGTCCCCCTAACTATAGAGAGTTTATAGTCCCATCAACAAAACTAAATGGAGTCACCCAGGGTAGAGACTCAGGGGGAATGTTGATATGGTACAAGTCAGAACTAGCAAACTCAATAGAAATAATGAAAAAAGGGAAATATCACATTTTGTTAAAGATGAAAAACAATATAATATCCACTGAGAAAACAATTTTTTTATGTGCAATTTATATTCCCCCAATAGAATCTCCATATTTCAGTGAGGAGATTTTCTCCACCATAGAAGAAGAGATCAGCCATTTCCAGGTCCAGGGATCTGTGCTGATCACTGGAGATTTAAATGCTAGAACTGGTGAGGAGCTAGACTTTACTAGTACTGAAGGTGACCGTTACATCACTGGAACTAACCTTGACTTCCCTATCCTTCCCAAAAGGAATAATTATGACAAAAACACAAACAGGAGTGGAAAACAAGTCTTACAGCTTTGCAGAGAGCTGGGTCTGTACATTGTCAATTGAAGACTGCGACTTTGGACGGTATACGTATTGTTCAAACCTTGGCAGCAGCACTGTTGATTATGCTCTAACAGATTTAGACCAAACCTCTTTGAGAGCCTTCACGGTGAAAGAACACCTCTATCAGATCACTCTCGGATCACTTTGTATCTGAAAAGAGCAGACACTAACACATGTTCTGAGCCAAGTAAACTGTACAAAATAAAGAAAAGATACAGATGGGCACAAAACAGCCTGGCATCCAGTTTTTTGGAGACTCCTTCCTGGGCTACCCTCAGAATACAGAAGGTGTAGAGCTGTGTCTGGTAAACATTAACCACATATTCAATCATTTGGCCTCATTATCAAACTTAAAATGCAAAACAAAACAACCGAAGAAAATGAACAGGGAGAGGTGATTTGATTCAGACTGTAAAATCATCAGGAAGACATTAGGAAAAGTCTCAAATCTAAAACACAGGAATCCAGACAGCCAGGAGCTCCACCTGAGTTACTGTAAGACTCTAAAACAATATAAAAACACACTGAGAACAAAAAAAGAACAATATCTACAAAACCAATTACAACTAATTGAAGGGTCTCTAGGGTCAAATGAATTCTGGGAAAATTGGAACTCATTTACCATGAAACGGTAAAACAAACAGCCCATTCAAAGTGGAGATACATGGAAAAATCATTTTGAAGATCTCTATAGAAAAAACATCCAAAGAATCAAGCTCAAGAACAGATTTCAGAAAAACTAAAAGATCTTGAAAGAGTCATTAAAAATTATCAAACCCCACTGGATTAACCTATCACAGAATTAGAACTGGAGGACAAACTCAAGATTCTGCAGCCCAAAAAAGCATGCGGGCCTGAGGGCATCTTAAATGAGATGTTGAAATATTCTTCCAGAAAATGCAAATTGGCTATACTAAAAATATTCAACTTGGTACTAAGTGTTGGTCATTTCCCTGAAAGCTGGAGTGAAGGGCTGATCACACCCATCTTTATGAATGGAGACAAATTCGACCCCAACAACTACAGAGGCATCTGTGTAAACAGTAATCTGGGGAAGTTATTTAGCAGTATTCTAAATTCAAGAATTATAGACTTCCTCACCGAGCACAGTGTCTTAAGCAAAAGTCAGATTGGATTCCTTCCAAACTATAGAACAGCTGACCACATTTTCACCCTACACACACTAATTGAGAAATATGTAAATAAAAACAAAGAGACAATTCATGCATGCTTTGTTGATTTCCAAAAAGCTTTGGATTCAGTCTGGCATGAGGGATTACTCTTTAAACTAATAGAAAGTGGCCTAGGGGGGAAGTCTTTTGATGTAATTAAATCAATATATGAGAAAAACAAATTGGCTGTCAAAATTGGAGATAAACACACAGACTTCTTCCCACAGGGTAGAGGGGGGAAGCAAGGCTGCAGCCACAGCCCCACCCTCTTCAATATTTATATTAATGAACTGGCATTGTTATTAGAACAATCACCAGCACCCGGTCTCACTCTGCAAGACACAGAAATCAAGTGTCTGTTTTATGCAGATGACCTGGTCATACTGTCTCCTACTAAAGAAGGTCTTCAGCAGAACCTGGACCTTCTTCATCAGTACTGTCAGAACTGGGCCCTGACAGTTAACATGAAGAAGACCAAAATTACCTTAAAAAACCTTCCAAAAAAGATCAAGGTTGCAGAGAAATGAACCAACATTTAAAATAGGTGGGACCCACATAGAACAAATAAATACATATACTTACCTGGGTTTACAAATAAGTTCCACAGGAACCCTCTGCTCTGCCGTGAAGGAACTCAAAGAGAAGGCAAAAAGGGCTTTCTATGCCATCAAGCGTTCAGTTCAAATCCAAATTCCAACTAGAACTGCAAGCAGTTATGAATGGGGGCCAAGCCCCCCTGTGTGACTCGGACCCCACGCACCGCAGAGCCCACCGAAGTTGGCCCCAAAGGATGATGGGCTCGGGGCAAAAGTGAGGACACAGGCCAACGTCTGAGCCGTGGTATTCGCTGTAATGGGAAGTGCACTGGAAGTGCAAAAGGCTGAATGTGTGCTGATTTGGATTTGTTGTAATAAGCCACACCCACATTGACCAGTCATGACCACTTTCAAGATATGGCCTCAGGATTGGCCCTACATCATACGACCAAATTTCGTAAAAATCAGTGTAGTCGTTCAAGAGATATAAAGTTCCCATATTTTTAGCGCCTCTTAGTGGCCAAAATTCGCCAAATTCGGCTCATCCCTTCCCAGTGTCATGACAACCAAGGAACTCAAATTTGGTGTTAATAGCATTTAGTTTGACCGAGATATCAAACAGTTTACATTTTTATAGCTAGCTACAGAAATGTGTTTGTTAATAATTTGCGCATTTTTGCGCAAAATTCTTTTGATAACTTTAGATCAGGTCCAGCTGAAGAGTGTACGTGCCAAGTTTCATGCAGATCGGACAAAATCCCAAGGAGGAGTTGGAAAAAGTAGGTTTTGCATATGTGGCGATTTAGCGAAGGAAATTTGCAGCAGAAGTGGTCGTGTTCTATGTCAGAAAACCCAGCTGTGTTCAGGGAACATATGGATATAAGGTTTGCAAATGTGTTATTTGAAATTTGGAAGTTACAGGCAAAAACGCAATTCCATCCATTATAGCGCCATCTAGTGCAGTACATGTGCAATTTTTGGTATGGAAGAACTGTCACCTATTCTATATCTACCATATAAATTTCAAAGCTCTCAGCATAATAGTTTGTTGTTTTTTGTCTTCTAATAAGACAAACCCACATTGACCAGTCATGACCACCTTCAAGACATGGCCTCAGGATTGGCCCTACATCATACCGACCAAATTTCGTAAAAATCGGTGAAGCCGTTCAAGAGATAAAAACTTCCCATATTTTCAGCGCCTCCTAGTGGCCAAAATTCGCCAAATTCGGCTCATCCCTTCCCAGTGTCATGGCAACCAAGGATCTCAAATTTGGTGTTAATAGCATTAAGTTTGACCGAGATATCAAACAGTTGACATTTTTATAGCTAGCTACAGAAATGTGTTCGTTAATTATTTGCGCATTTTTTGACCGAGCAAAATTCTTTTGATAACTTAAGATCAGGTCCAGCTGAAGAGTGTACGTGCAAAGTTTCATGCAGATCGGACAAAATCCCAAGGAGGAGTTTGAAAAAGTAGGTTTTGCATATGTGGCGATTTAGCGAATGAAATGTGCAGCAGAAGTGGGCGTGTCCTATGTCAGAAAACCCAGCTCTATTCAGGGAACATATGGATATAAGGTTTGCGAATGTGTTATTTAAAATGTGGAAGTTACAGGCAAAAACGCAATGGCATCCATTATAGCGCCACCTACTGGAGTACATGTGCAATTTTTGGTATGAAAGAACTGTGTCCTATTCTATCTGTTTCATATAAATTTCAAAGCTCTCAGCATAATAGTTTGGCTGAAATTAATGTTTGTTGTTTATGTTGTAATAAGCCACGCCAACATTGAGCAGTCATGACCACCTTCAAGATATGGCCTCAGGAATGGCCCTACATCATACCGACCAAATTTCGTAAAAATCGGTGTAGCTGTTCAAGAGATATAAACTTCCCATATTTTTAGCGCCTCCTAGTGGCCAAAATTCGCCAAATTGGGCTCATCCCTTCCCAGTGTCATGGCAACCACGGATCTCAAATTTGGTGTTCACAGCCTGTAGTTTGACCGAGATATCAAAGAGTTTAAATTTTTATAGCTAGCTACAGAAATTTGTTCGTGAATAATTTGCGCATTTTGTGACCGAGAAAAATTCTTTCTGATATCTTTAGATCAGATCGAGCTGAAGAGTGTACGTGCCAAGTTTCACGCAGATCGTACAAAATTCAAGGAGGAGTTGGAAAAAGTAGGTTTTCCAGTTTTTGCGACTTTGCGAAAAAACTTTCTACCGAAAGTGGGCGTGGCCAATCGCAAAGTGATTCAACTCCATTCGGGGAATCTGGGGATACAAGGAATTTGAATGTACGACATACGGTTTGGGAGTTATAGGCAAAAACGTGTTGGCCTAGGTTATAGCTAGGGCTTGGCCCCCTAATTAGGACATGGCTCAAAGTATTTAAATCAGTTATAGAACCGACTGCATTGTATGGCAGTGAGGTATGGGGCTCCTTAGTACAACATGATTGGGCAAAATGGGACAAAAATCCAGTTGAAACCCTGCATACAGAGTTCTGCAGAAGTATCCTCCGGGTACAAAGAAAAACCCCAAACTCTGCATGCAGGGCTGAATTAGGCCAATATCCTTTACTTCTAAATATAAAAAAAAGATCGATTAAATTCTTGAGCCATATTAAAACGAGCGCCCCTGCCTCTTACCATTATAAAGACCTTGCCTACCAGGAGTTGAACATAGAAAGGGGTCCCCTCAGCCAACTGGTTCTGATGCTGGCTGACCTTTCACCTTCTGACATCACAAACCCCGGTCAGCCTCAGAGCAGTTACACTAACACTCAGAAGATTAGACCTAACCAAAGTATAACTGAAGAAAAAGAAAAATACACAACTTATTGGAATGATATTACACGCTCACAACACTAACTGGAAACATATTTGACCCTAAACAGACAGTATACTGTGGCAGAGTACCTAACCACAGTAACTGATAAGAACCTGAGAAAGACATTGACAATGTACAGACTGAGTGAACACAGTCTGGCAGTAGAAATGGGCAGACGCCATCAGACCTGGCTGCCCAGAGAGGACAGGCTGTGCTGTCGCTGTGATGAGGGAGTTGTAGAAACATAACTACACTTTCTAACACAGTGTCACAAATACAGAAACATCAGAGAGGAATTCTTTCCACAAATTGAAAAACAATGCCCCGAATTAAGAGGTTTAACAGAAAGGGAGAAGTTACCCCTCATTCTGGGGGAAAAGAAAGAATGCGCAGTGTTGGCTGCTAAATACTCACATAGTCACTTCCTGCCACAACAAACGAGACAACCAGTAGGACATAGATATATAATCAGATAGACATTTATACCGCCACCATCTCCTTTTATTTAGTTATTTTTAATTCTTTTTATTTATTTTTATTTGTATTTATTTATTTTATTAATATCATTTTACTTATCTATTTTATCACTAGTTGTACTATCCCAACTTTTAACATCTCTTCATTTTATTTCATTTTATTTTCAATCTATGTTTATATATATGTATATGTATATATATATATACATATATACATATATATATATATATATATATATATACATATATACATATATATATATATATATATACATGTATACATGTATATATATATATATATATATACATATATATATATATATATATATATATATATATATATATACGTATATATATATATATATATATATGTATATGTACATATATTGTTTTATGTCTTTTGTTTTGTTGAATAGTATTATTGTTATTATTGTTGTGATTGTGCTTTGGCAACACATGTTAAATGTCATGCCAATAAAGCCTTTTGAATTGAATTGAATTGAAATTAGTCTTTTTCACACTGCTCTTGGTTTTCTGAGCATATAAGGATGTCATCAACATACATCAGGGTGGTGGACTGCACATCCAAGTGTTGCAGGTCCTCGGCCTCGAAAATAGGCGTGTTACAAGGGCTTTTGGTTTTTTATCAGCACTCCAGTTTCTTCTAGATCTTCAGTAGTTGGTCTTATTCCCTCAAGTGCTTCTCTTTTTAGGGGATATTGTCTCTGATATGGCAGATGCACATCTGGTTTTATTGGAAAACGTTTTGGGGTTGCTGACTTTACTAAAGCCCCTAATGAAGAAATTAACAACGAGGAAGTGTACATCGCCCGGATTGGCGTCACCGGGGCCCCACCCTGGAGCCAGGCCTGGGGTTGGGGCTCACAGGCGAGCACCTGGTGGCCGGGTCTTTGCCCACGGGGCCATGTGTTGGAGTTTACCCCAGTGAACGAGAGGGTTGCTTCCCTGCGCCTTCGGGTCGGGGATAGGTCTCTTACTGTTGTCTCGGCTTATGGGCCGAACAGCAGTGCAGAGTACCCGGCCTTCTTGGAGGCCCTGGGAGGGGTACTGGAGAGTGCTCCAACCGGGGACTCCATCGTTCTACTGGGGGACTTCAACGCCCACGTCGGCAGCGACAGTGTTACCTGGAGGGGTGTGATTGGTAGGAACGGCCTCCCCGATCTGAAACCGAGCGGTGTTTTGTTACTGGACTTCTGTGCTAGTCACAGTTTGTCCATAACGAACACCATGGTCAAGCATAAGGGTGTCCATATGTGCACTTGGCACGAGGATGCCCTAGGCCGGAGGTCAATGATCGACTTTGTAGTCATCTGAGTGTGTGGCGCCTGTGTCAACCATGAAATGGTGTTGCCGATCTTGGATGGTTACCTCTATGGTGGGTTCCTTTTGGGGCTGTGTGGTTAGGGCAGGTGCAATTACTTCCCCTCAAGGTTTCTCTGGGCATCCCTATTGTATTTGTGCAGCTGGTCCTATCAGTGGGTTGGATGGGCAGTTCCTCTGCAGGTGTCCAGTTTGTCCACATCCCCAAAACTGGATGTCTTGTCGCTGGTAACTTTGTTGATTCTGTCTATTGGCCTGTTGTTGACCGGTTGTATCCGGGTTGAGGTCATTGCCGCCGTCTTTCCCTTTGTGTTGGTCCTCCATTTTGATTTGGTCTTCCTCTACCTTGTGGCTGGTAGACCACTTCACCTCCCTTATTGGGGTGTAAGTGTATTGGAGGAACTTGTTGTACTGCTGTCGAGGCTGGTACATAGTGTGGTTGTTGAGCAGCAGGAGGCTGTGGCAGCATCTGGGGTGGGGCCATTACAGCTGTGTACACAGGTGCTTGAGTGACTGTTGGTTCAACCTTTGTTTCAGGTGCTGCCTTGTACTTGGCTTTCTCTGTCTTTTTTAAATGTTTTTTGTTAGTTCTCCAATCTGTAGTTGTGTGTTGTTCTTCTTGGTTGGTCTTATCAGCTCTGCACTGTTCCACATAGTGTATGATGTGCTCTGAAAACACTTGCCAGTCCATCTTCATTAGACCAACCACCTGCTATAGCTTATTGTGCACCTCTTTTGGTATGGCATTCTTTATAGCTTAAACAAAGCTTTGGATGCTTCATTTGCGTGACACTCATTTCCAGTCTCTTCTTTCCATTTTCTTTGGAACTCATGTAGAAACTGTGCTGGGTTTTCTCCATCTTTTAGGCTTTGCCTTTCCAGCTTGGATGGATCCATCCTGGATGGATACTTGTTTCCCACAGCAGTCCATATGTTGGTTCTGTAGGGACCAAATGCTGTATCATCATGGTTGTTATTACTAATTAATGTTCTTACTTTTCCGTCCGTAAGGATTTCAGCTGCTATTTGTTGTCCCACTACTTTAATCAGTATGGCTTTGATGTCTCATATAGCCAGCTTGACTCCTGCTGTATTTTCCTCGAAGGCCCTAATACACTTGTCGGCTTCTTCTGTTAATGCAGGCAAACGGTTTATTAGCCCCGTTAGGTCCATGAAGCTCCATGGCACGTATTTCTCACCTGCGTGGCCTTGGTCATGAGTGGCTCCATAAATGAATCCTGCTCTTCATTATCTTTTCGTCTGGCGCCGTCAGTGAACACCTGGTATCTTTCAGGCTGTTCTCCCTCTTCTTCCTCCTCCTCTACTTCCTCTTCGTCTGGTGAGCTTGGGTGCATTTCAAATAACAAAATCTTCCAGCTTCGTAGCGCTTTACAGGGAGGGCTGGTTTTTATTTTTCCTCTGACTGCGACTTCCACATCATATGTTTTTGATCGTTGCCGTCTGCCTACCTCTTGTTGTTTTTGTTCTTTTCCCATTTTTTCTTGTCGTTCTTTTTGTCTTTGCATGTCTCTTGTGTCCTCTTCCATCTGTCTGTGTGTTTGGTCCAGTTCATCTTTCAACTCCTGCTGTGTTTTGTCTATGTCTTTTGTAAGTGTTCTCATTTCTGCTACAAGTTCTTCAGGGCTATTCATACTTGGCCTTGTTAGGTCAGATGCACATGTGGAGTGAGTCTTCATACCTTGATCATATCATGCTTCATCTTGGAGACTGTTTTTCCTCCTTAGGCATCCCTGAGTCCTTCATTATGCTTTCTTGATATTCTCTCTTCCACTGTGCCACTTGTGCCTCATTTGGAGGACAGAAGTTATGATGATGATGAGACCTATGCTTACCCAGGCTGCTGTGCCTAACCCTTGCCTGTTGCTCCTTCAGCCATTGTCTTTGCCTCCACCGTTCCTCTCTTTTATGCTGATCCAGCATTTGCAGGAACTCCACACGTGTTTTGTCTTCATTTAATTGATCATCTGGTGTTGAGTGACGTACTGTCTCAGAGTGTCTGTGTTGTCCCTCAGTGTCTCTTCCTCGTGGTCCATATGGTCCTTTTTTTCCGTTCTCTACCAGATGGCAGTGACATTTCACTTTCTGCATCTGATTCTCTGCTCAGATTTCTTGTCATGATTCATGACAAAATCAGTTGCTGAGTGACTGCTCAGGCTGTGCATCCTCTTTTGATAAGTAGGGGGTTCTTCCATCTCTGGGGTTGCCTGCTCCCTACTTTTCTGTCTATATTTTGTTCTGGATCTATGTGCTCAAGCCTGTGATCTCTGGAACTGGGGTTTTTCTTTTTCTCTCAGTTTTACTTCAAGGGTTCCTGTTATCGTTCCATCCACTTCTCTTAATGAGAATTGTCCTCCTCTCTCCAGTAATTTATATGGTGGGGGTGGTGACTGTGTATCTAGAGTCAAGGCGGTGGGCCTCGTCTCACACTGCTCTTCTCTTTGCTATGCTGCCATCTGTCTCTGTGCTCCTTCCATCCTGAAATATTGCAATACTTCTCTTTGTTCAGTGTGGCTCATCCTTCCCCTCTGGTGTTTTTTATTATTCTTTAAATCTTTTCTTTGTAATTCTGCTTCCACTTGATCACAATAGTTTGGGTTGAAGGTTCCTGTAAGAGGCCACTTAGCTCCTCCAGATGTTGACTTATGCCATGACTTTATGCACTTATGGATTCTGTGTTTCTGTGTAGGATGCTTTAATATTATTAGCTCAACTGGTGTTAATCTAGTTGAACATTTACTCTGGGCTTTCCCCATGGTTCCCTCTCTGTCTCTCTCAGTCCACTGACTAGCTGCAGCAGGCCTGGGCTATTTTTAGCTGGTGTATGTGTGTGCTGTTTACTATAAGATCAGTCTGCCCTTCTCTGGCTCTCCATCTTTACCTGCTTCTTTATTCTTTGTTTTTCATTGATTAATATTCTTCTCTCTTAATTGTCTGCTATTCTTTACTTTCCCCTTATTATTACTTCGTCTATGTTGTCACTATTTATTATTTACAACATTTCTTCACAATCACTCCAATATTTTCCATACTCACACTTTATATACAAGTATTTTACAAGGCCTTTTATATTTTTTCTGCAGCGGCTTTCACAGAATTGGCAACAGCCCACTCACTCAGGCACTGTTCCAGGATCCTTTATCTTATCGAGAGTCGCCCCTGTCGCGGGCACGGCGACCTGGCTTTTCAACCACACTGGATTTTTCTTAGTCTAAATCAACCAACACGGTGATTATACTTGACTTCCAGTGCTCCTTTTGACCCCCTTGACAGGCATGGGTCAGACCCCCCTAGACAGGCTTGGGTCACTCTTTGAGCTCTTTTTCAAACAACAACTCATCTAACTAAATTGGATAATAACATCTTATACATTTATTTTAGCTGTTTCTGACAGCTGTGCAAACAGTAACTTCAACACAGCAACACAATAGCCTGTCTCAGTATTTCAACCACAATGTGACAGACAAATTCGTATGGTAATACTATCTTAGATTTCCAAAAGCCACCAGCTGACCTTGGATCAATACCAACACTTTTGTTTAGATCCACCACACAATAGTCTATATTAGACACTACACAAGTGCCTTCTGCACTTGGCCTGTCTCTCCTCTGTCTCTTTTCAACCCGACTTCTCACTGTGTGTTATTGCACAATGGGCTATTCTGTGTTATGTTTTCGTCTGCACTGTACTTAACAATAACCCATATCATTCCACCTTCCATACCCAAAACCATTCCAATCCACATGCAAATTAACATGTTGAAGATGAACTTTTCAAGCTTATCCATTATTTGTCATGCACGTGTTTTTCTCTTAAATACTGGAAAGAAGGGGGGAAAAGGTGGTTAGGAGTAAGTTACAAATAGATCTTATTTGATTAACATAATTTCATATGTAAACATGACTTTATTTAGCCTTTCAAGGTGTTGCTTCGGTTACACATATACAGTTATTATTTACAACATCATTATGAATTTGACCTGGAAGCCACTGTTTCATGCCCCTTAAAATTACCTTAATTCAGGTCATTAATATTATACAAATGGTTCAAGGTTCTTTTGGAGGGCCTTTTGAGACAATACCTGAGACTTTTGGGCTGGGAAGGAGTGGACAGCATTACTCATGTGTATTTGGTGTAACTTTTTAACAAACCTTTATGGTGGATTTGAGGGCCCCCCGAGCTCCGCCATCCCCTCCTGCCCACTCTGTCCGCCGCAGGCCCTGCCAGGCCACGCCTCCTGGCTAGCTCGCCAAAATGTAGTGTAAAAACTACTTATCTAAATCCCCAATTAACAGTCTTACTAACTATACAAACACTCACAGATGGAGTCTCAAATCAAGGACAAAACAGCTGGTCTTCAGGTCAAGAATATTTATTTCACACAGCAGGATACATGCAGTGAGCTCTCCCAGGATGAACTGGATTTTCTGTCTGATTCTTCCTCCTCATATACTATTTTGGTCCAGGGATTTCCACGCCACTCGATGCTTCTTTTAGCTTGATCCACACCTCTTTCCACTATAAGAGTGACATTTGCAGTGTTGGAGAGACGTAAACTACATGTAGTTGAACTACATAGCTTAACAACAATTTGCTGTAACTTGCTGGTAGTTAAACTGCAATCATATTTTGTGCTGCGTCACATAATTCAACTACTTTTTGGGTCATTTTTTGTAGTTTAACTACTCAATTTACAAGCTACAATTTTGACCAATAACATGAGATATTTTTTATTTAAAAAAGATCTATATAATATAAATTTTATTGTATTTTTCTTTGAAAAAAGGCATGAAACATGTCATGACATGCCAAGCCAACGCTGCCTCTGATTGGCTTGCCCTGGCAGCACTCAAATACTTCACAGAGTGGTGGGAAGGCAGTGCTCATATGGCACAAGCACGCCATGGACAACCCTCCTGCTACCACCGATGCGCCCCCGAACGTGCCAGCCTAACCACGGCCATATTGAGCCCTGCAAGACGAAAACAACAATAATTTCGACTTTTTTTGACTTTTTCTCTCGAGTTGAGAGGCATATTTCTCCTGGCATGTGAATTTTTTGTAGGCTATTTTATTTTGTTTCACATACAGCATATGTTGATTTATTTAACGCTGAGTTAAATGAGTATAATGAGTATAAGTAGTTGCTAAAGCTACTTTTTTTAGCAGTAGTTTTACAAACTACATTTCTGAACTACATGTAGTTTTACAAGTAACGCTTGCAAAGTAGTTTCCCCAACACTGGACATTTGTATACTATACCTGTGGAACATCTTCCTCAAAAGGCCTTAAAAACAAGCCAGACACACCGCTGTCAGACTACTCCCTTCCCTGGGCCTTGGGTGTCGTCTGGCAATAGCCATCTTTTGTTTATTTCATGCATAGCAGTTATAATTTCCATACAGAGTAGTTGTGACTTCAGTGTACTTCTAGGGGATTCCTTCTCTAGTGTTTATCCAATGCAGGCCTCTTAGGTATTTTCCTCATGCTTTACAGAGACCAGTTCAACACTTCTAAATAGGGTGATGGTATTTAAGTTCAGATTTTAGACACTACAGCAGTAGCTATTAAAGTTAAATTAAAAATATTCGTCAAAGCATCAGTTATAACAGGAGCAGCTAGTAGTAAAAGATGTGGCTCCAACTGATCAGCATTGGTAGACTTTTTAGGACCAATGCCACACAGGGCTTCAAAAACTTTGTGACCAGAGAAGGGCCTAAATAAGAACCCACAGGGTCTAGAGCTAACCGAGATAGTAGGAGCATCACAAAATGTGTCAGTAGCTGATAAACCAGAATAGGGCTGCAGCTAACGAATATTTTTAGAATCGAGTTTTCTACCAATTAGCTAATCAGTTAATCGAGTAATCTAATAAAAAATAATTTAAACAACAATACCAAATAATGCATAACAAAAATGACAGGCCTGTTAAAAAGACCAAGCTATTGGCTTTTATTCCTGAAAAAAAACATACAGGTATTTATTCCAACTATTCCTAACGCCTGGAGTAAAGGTGTGCGTTTGTTTATGTGTGCACCCATGCGTGAGGGAGAGTGAGACAGACGAGATGAATGTTTGTGTGTGTGTATGGGTGGGTGGAAAGAGGTTATTTGGTGTGTAGGCTTTTTCTCTCTTGCAATTTAACACAATTTAGTTTCCACATCTTAACATGATATCTAGTCATACCGACATCAGGCAACAGCCTCTACAAATACCATACGCTCTAATTAGCGCTGGAAGGCTACGTTGAATTAGCTAACATTATGTTAGCTTGTGTCGGCGATGCTTAGTGAGCTGGTGTTAACAACCCGATGCTTTCGGTTCAGATGTTGAATCATTGTTGAAGTGCTGTTGTGTTGTGGACGCCAGTTCTGCTTTGCAGTAGACACGTTGCACTTTGTTATCTTCTCTTTTAATTGTGAAATGATCCCAAACTTTGGACATTCTCTGACTTTTACGGACGGCTCCTTGGCTCTCCGCCCTCGCGCTAACTCAATTCTGAATGTAGTGGTGTGTGTCTGCAATAAAGGTCCGTGTGGAAAATGATCCTTGACATAACGCAGGTGATAGGAATTAAACGAAGCCTTGAGGCAGAGATTTTGCTTCGACCATTTTTTGTAATGGAATTATTCGAGTTACTCGAGTAAACCAGAATTCTCAAAGATATTGCCTGCAACAACAAAGTGCTTGTTAAAGGCATCTCACTCTTCTTGTTTGTCAGAAATTTTGGAAGAGTCACTTGTTCCTTGGTTAGGTAATATTGAATTGTGACAATTAGATGTGGCTGTGACTGTTTTTAACAGTCTTCCAAAATGTTGCTGGATTTCCACTACAATTGGAGAGGGAAGACAGACAGTAAGATGCTTTGGCCTTTCGAGTCATGGCAAGACACTGATTGCGCAGCTGATGAAAATCCTGCCAATCAGATCTCAAGATAGAGGCATGTGCTTTGCTCCAGGCAGTATCTCTGACCATTAACATCTTTGAGATCTTTGAGGTGAACCAAGGATTGCTTCTATTTTTTACACTTGGTTTCTTAAAAGGGGCATGCTTGTCAGCAACAGAATTAAAGGCTCTAATAACGTGACCAAGAGCAATATGAGGGTCAGGGGTAGAAGCAGAGTGTGAGATGTCACTGAGATATAATTCATGTAAGAAGGCTTGATCTACAAAATGTTAAAAATTTCTTTAAAAAATTATTCAAGCTTGAGATTTCTGTATTCTAGTGTCCCTGATGCAGGCAATGTGACAGTGATCACTGAAATCAAGTGGAAGAACACCACTACATTTAAACTTATGAGGGCTATTAGTTAAAATAAGGTCTAAAAGAGAACCACGGTAAGGATTATTTATGTTAGGCCTTGTCGGAGCAGTGATTAACTGTGTTAAATTTAATTTGTTACATAGATTTTTCAGTAGTTCAAGTATTTGACACATCTGTTAAAAAAATTTAATTTAGATTGCCTAATAGCAGAATTTCTGACTTCATGGGCAGATATTAATTCAAATAATATTTCAATAGCACCAGATTTTGCAGAAGGTGGACAAAAGGCCCCAATGAGAAATAGATTTTCACAATTTGAAGTGTTCCCTAAACAGACATTTAGCACTAAATATTCAAAACATATAGATATAGTCTATCGATATAGACTTGATAACAGAGACAGAAAGGCATTTTTTCACAAAAATTGAAATTCCGCCTCCTTTTGTGAAACCTTCCCTGTAAGTCCTGAAAACATCATAGCCATCAATTGCAAAGTCTTCCTACTTAATAATATCAGACAACCAAGCTTCAGAGAAAACAAAGATATCAGCGTTTGTTTGTTGAGCCCAAACTAATTTTATTACCGAACTACTCACATTCATGTGAATAACCCCCAGCCCTTTTTGTTTGATGAAGTCTGAGCTACCAGGACAGACTTACGATTCAAACCTGGCTCTAGATTACAGCAAGCTTTCGAAGAACAGAGATTAGTTAATAGTATGAGATTGTTACTATTTACACCCTTATCACAACTTCAAGAATGAGAGGAACCAACAGATGTGATGGAACTAACAGTTAATGCAGGTGTTAAAACTGAGTCAGGGATTGCAGACTAATTACATATATGAGTGTTACTGTGTAAAATCTGTGTATTATAATTATAAGTTAGATGAGAAACTAAGACTTGAATATTGTAGATAGATGAAGCAGCACCAACAGAAACAGGACTGACAGAGGATGCAACACAGGTGAGAGAGTCAATGGAAGAGACAGATCCAGCACCAGCTTGACCTGCACTGTCAGGGACAGGGTTATGGGATGCCAGGTTAGGACACTAAGGGTCTAGCTGGGGGAGAGTGTCATTTTATACTGAACACAGTAAAGTTGATGAGATTGTGAATCAACTTGTTGGTATATCAACTAACTAGGCAGGGTGCAGAATAATTTTTTTTTGTGAAGTCATGCCTATCCTACTATTCTGTCATTGAGTAGTACTTGTTGCCTTTGTTGGTTATGTTCAGGCATTAGGAGTAAGATTAGTTACTATGGTGATGGCCAAGGGCGGACTGGCGTACGGGGACACCGGGGATTTCCCCGGTGGGCCGGTAGCAAGGGTGGGCTGGCCATCGGGAGGTTCGGGAGTATTCCTGAACTGCCGGTCTGTTCCAGGCCGAACCAGCCGGTGGTCAGAAGGTTTTTTTTTTTACCACTTAAAACAGCCGCAGGTGGCACAGACTGGGTCAATCTAATATTTTGCATATTAAGGGGGGATACGAGTGGCCCCTCCCAACTTGAGCTGATCCTTGTTTCTATTGAAATGTGATTGGCTCAACCGCTCAGTCAGTCATTAAAAGAAAGTGGAGCAGGAGAAATTCTAATGAGCAAACATGCTAAAAAGAAAGAAGCCAGAGAAAGAGATGGATGGAGCAGAAAAATTAAGGGCAAAAAAGAAAAAACGGTTCATACAGGATTCAACCAAATGCGCCATATTAACAGCGCTTTTAGTGGTGGCGGGGCGAAGGTCAGCGCGGTCAGCCAGGCCAGTGAAGACACGGACCCAGCAGCAGACCTAGTGCTGGTATGTCGGGCTGTGACAGGTCGGGTTGTAATTTTCAGGCCCCCTGAGAACTCTAGTTTGTGTTTTTGGATGTGTTCAGGGCACACAGAACTAGGCTGTCCGCCGATCGGATCGGCCGATATTTTGCATTTTGTGCAATTTGTGAGATCGGCTGTGATGTCTTAATTCACAGATCTGATCAATGACGTCATTGTCATGTTGAAACTGTTTGCAGATGCACCCGTTGCATAGATTGCAGATGGCTTGTGTTTTATCTGTCTCATTTACTCCGAAGAAGTTCCACAGCACCGACATGTGTGTTTGCTAACTTAGTGATGATGTTGCTAGTTAATGATTCAAGATTAAAAAAACTTTGTCCGTCACATAGTGACAGGGCTCAAAACATAAACGCCACAAAGACATAAAGACAGAAATCCTGATTGCGTAAAACCTACACAGAACATTAAAGGTAGCCTATCAGCAATGTTACACCATATGTGCGTAAATCCTTAATCTGCTTGATCAATTAAAAATAAAATCCATACTGGCTGACCAGAAAAAACGCACAAATTTCCTTGTTGCAAAGAAAACATATTTCAGGAGAGAGTCTGTGTTCAAAGTTAAAAAGATATTATTTGAATATATAGGATATACATCCTATTTTCCTGTTCTGTTTCTACATTAATATATAGCCATCTCAAGCCAGCTCAAGAAAAATACATTGAAGTGAGTAATTCATTTATAGTGTGTGTGTGGCGCTTTTGTTGATTTTTATATTGTATTTGTGAATTCTTTGCAAAAGTGCCATAACGTTTATCTTTGTTGCTGTTATTGTTATTATTAGCTGACAAGGCCAGTGCCAGTCATGGAGTTGGTGCAGAGGCACAGGATAATGCCAGTCATAGGAGTGAGGAGGAGGAAGAGACAGATGAGGGGGGACAGGAGAAGGAGGAGGAGGAGATGGAAGAGGAGGAGGAAGAGGAGGAGGAGGAGGAGAAGACGGAGGAGGAAGAGGAGGAGGAGGAGGAGAAGAAGGAGGAGGAAGAGGAGGAGGAAGAAAGTGGAGCAGGAACCACCAAAAAAACAGTGCCAGGTACAGGTGCAGTGTGCAGGACTGGGTTGGCAATAGGTCTTTGCATAGAATTATATGAAGATGTCATATGTTGATGTTCCAATTCCAGTCACACAGAAACAATAAGCCCATCCACTCCTGTAGTTATTATAGTGCAACATAAAGTATTCATGTTAAAATTATGGTTCCACTTGCATCTGTCATGCGATCGGATAAAAGGCCTCTCCAAACCAAGCTCCCGGGCTGAATTTCAACCCCAGTCCGCCCCTGGTGATGGCGGCATGCATAGATGCAGCGGCCCCTCCAGGGATCAATGACAGTGAAAGTTTGGGATGTCCTACCTATCCCAAATGTTCAAAATTTACAGCAGAGAGACTTTAAGAATCAGGGCAACACAGGCTGCAAAAACTTTATGAATGGTTGTGATTTGGACATTTTACACCAGCAAGGCATCTTATCGGTTCCAGCCATCCACAGGAGGAGAAAGCAGAAGTGATGCAAACGTAAACAAAAGAAGGGAAAGAGAGCCGGATCCATGCTAGGCTAAAGGTTAACTCCTACAGACCGGCAGTACCATCGCTCCTACTCTCCAATGTCTGATCACTGGACAACAAGTTGGATGAGCTACTGCTGAAAGAAACCCACAGAGGGTGGAAAGACTGCTGTGTGTTTTGCTTTCACGGAACCATGGCTCCAGGACAACATTCCCATACAGCTGGAGGGGATGACGGCTTTCCGAGCGGACAGAGATGCAGCTACCTCTGGTAAAAGTAGAGGAGGGGGCCTGTGCATCTATATTAACAAGGACTGGTGTGTAAATGCCACATTAGTCTCTAAACACTGCTCTCAGCTAGTGGAGTTACTCATCCTAAAATGCCAGTCATTCTATATGCAGAGGGATTTCACCATAGTGATTGTAGCTGTTGTATACATAGCTCCAAGCGCACATGCTAAAGCTAATGTTAATGAGGTACTTGGAGGGCTACATGATGCCATCAATGAGCTCCTGACTAAACACCCGGACAGCTTTGTAGTAGGGGCAGGAGATTTCAACCACACAAGTCTAAAGGCTGATTTCCGCAAGTTTAAGCAAGTTGTTTACTTTCAAACCAGAGGAGAGAACATGCTGGACCTTGTGTATACAGACTCCCCAGATGCATACAAGGCAACGTCCCGCGCTCACCTCGGCCGCTCTGATCACCTATCTGTCATGCTGGTGCCTGCTTACAAACCACTACAGAGGCGCAGCAGGCCGGTGAAAAAACAAATCCAGTCCTGGCCTGAGGGGGCAGAATCAGCACTTCAGGACTGTTTCATGCACACTGACCGGGAGGTTTTTAAGACAGCAGCCTCTCAGGGGGATCAGATAGACATTGAAGAGTATACTGAGGTGGTTACCAGCTACATTGCAAAGTGCACAGAGGACGTCACTGTAATTACGACTTTCACTGCACGTGGCAATCGCAAACCCTGGATGACTACAGAGGTGCGCTCGCTGCTGACAGCCTGAGATGCAGCCTTCAGGGCGGGAGATATGACTGCTCTCTGCTCAGCCAGGTCTGTGCTCTGAAAGGGAATCAAGACTGTGAAAGGCACCTATGCAGAGAAAATCCAGGGACACCTCTGTGACACAGGAAACACCAGACGGATGTGGCAGGGAGTCCAAGCTCTGACAGATTACAAGTCCAGGCAGGGGATTAACGACGATGATGCTTTTCTTCCAGACAGGCTCAACATTTTCTTTGCACGCTTTAAAGCACCAAACCCGACAACCAGAGGGAGAGCTGGTCCCTCTCCACTATCTATCAGGCCAGCCCTCACCAGGGTCAATCCATGGAAAGCGGGAGGCCCAGATAACATCCCGGGACGTGTGCTCAGAACCTGCGCTGGTGAGCTAGCAGATGTCCTGACTGACATCTTCAACATCTCCCTCAGTCATGCCATTGTCCCAAGATGCTTCAAAACATCCATATCCATATGTATCCTGTCTGAACGACTACCGCCCCATCGCACTGACACCAATTGTGATGAAGTGTTTTTGAGCGGCTTGTCAAACCACACATCACAGCCAGCCTCCCTGCATCACATGACCCATATCAGTTTGCTTATCGTCCAAACCGCTCCACAGAAGAGGCACTATCCACCACTTTGCACTCAGTCATCAGTCATCTGGACCAGAAAGACACCTATGCCAGAATCCTGTACATTGATTTCAGCTCAGCATTCAATACCAACATCCCCCAGAAACTAATGGAGAAACTCCTCCTACTCGGCCTGAACACCCCCACATGTCTCTGGATCCAGGACTTTATGACAGAGAGACCTCAGTCTGTCCGTGTTGGAAATAACACTTCCAACTCCATCACGCTGAGCACTGGATCTCCTCAAGGCTGTGTACTCAGTCCATTGTTGTTTACACTGCTAAGACATGACTGTGCATCCAGACACGAGGGGAACCAGATCATCAAGTTCGCAGATGACACCACAGTGGTGGGACTCATTCATAGAAATGAGGAATCAATGTACAGTCAATGTAACTGGAATAGAAACACCTCAGGGATCACGAAACGGGCCCAGCAGAGACTGTATTTCCTGAGGAAGCTGAAACAAGACTCTCTGCCCACCAGCATCCTCAGGGCTTTCTACAGTGGTGTGGTGGAGAGTGTTCTGACATATTGTATCTCTACATGGTACTCCAGCTGAAGTATGTCGTACAAAAAAGACCTGCAGAGAATAGTGAGAGGAGCTGAGAGGGTCATCGGAGTTTCCATCCCCTCTGTCCAAGAACTCTTCCAAAGCCGCTGCAGGAGCAGGGCACTGAACATCATCAGGGACGCCTCCCACCCTCTCCACACATTCTTTGAACTGCTCCCATCAGGAAAACGGTTCTGGAGTCATAAAGGTCGAACTAACAGACTTATCAACAGCTTCCTTCCACAAGCTGTTAGATTGAAGAACTTCTGATCTGGACCATGTGCACTGATGCACTTCACGAGCCCTTAGTCATAGTTTTAGTTTTAAATTATTTTATTTATATAATGCGTGTTATTTATTATCTTCTGTTATATATCCTGGAGAAACATAATCTAATTTTTGTTGTGCTGCTTTGTTGGTACAACAAAATGATAATAAAGCTTTGATTGATTGATTGATTGATTGATTGATTGATTGATAGTTAGAGTCAGGGAAAGAATATCAGGGTAAGCCAATCAGAGGGAGATAAGAGTGGGTCATGCCCTTGCCATCCTGAGAAATTATAATTAAAAAAAAGATGAATTCAACACATTCAAATGTGCATGATTTATGCCCTGCATATCCTACAGTTGTTTGTATTAATGGTACTTGTCCACAAGATGCTATTTACATATTGTTAATGCGAATGGGTGGTTAAAAAGCAAGTACATCTCTGGCCTTTAGGGATGTACAACAAAAACAAAAAGCTAAAAGCCACTTAAATGCTCTGAGATTAAGGGATCTGCAGGCTTGGTGTCTGTGGGGTAGGTAATCTGTGAACCATGAATGTCTCAAAACATTTCGTGGATGGCATTCTAACCTATAGTCATTGAGCAATTTCAGTCTGGAGTGTTGAGCCGAGGGAACGACACTGCCATCCCTAGAGCCGAGTGCAACGTCAGTCAGCTATGTCATTTTCATAGGTTCATAAATAGTTAGTTTAACAGATAGTTGAATTGACCGTGTTTATTATTCAGTCAGCTACACCCATTGATTATAGTGGACCTGTGAGATACATATTAGGTATATTATTACATACATATTATTGTAAAAAAAAAAATGACTAGACCTTTGATATATATTATTTTGTTGAGTTGTACACATACATTTTCTCAAATGGGAATGACAATAAACATTACGTGAATTATACTTAAAAGCCCGATCTTGCCCATGAACATTTGTGCACTACTCATATAAGATACATTTTTAAGCAATGGGACTGTTTAAAAGAATTTTCCGGTGTAAATTTAATCCATGTTCTAACACACCGTGACAACGAGTAGGAACCCCCCTCGAGAGATAAAGTTTGTAGAGCGCTAGCTCACGTAGCTTTAGCATCCTCAGAAACGACCGCACGACAACAATACACTGCAGTAAATGGATCCAACTATAAACCGCCACCAAAAAGCTACAAATAATGCTCTGAATACCACCAAACTTCAGCAACAGTACAAATAGGGTCTCAGCACATAATCTCGGGCATCTAACCTCCGCTATCTTAGCTGGATTTCTATTGTGAAGCTAAAAACAGATTTCAACTCTCCTCCATCAGCTTCTGGGTTGGGGAAGTCCCGACACGACGATTACTGAGTGCGATTAGAAATGCTCAATTCCGTTCTTTTCCCTGTCCGCTCTCGATAATAACTGTTATAAACTGGCAGGTAAGACACATATGAACTTCGATTGCTTTTCCATGGAGTCATAATCATACATTTTCATCCTTGAGCCGTGGAACACTACTGCATTCGGTAATCGACTCGTTGGGACCTCCCGTCAACAGAAAGCTGCTGCAGAAGAGAGGTAAATTTTGTTGGCTTTTCAGTAGAAATCCAGCTAAGCTAGTGGAGTTTTAATGCCCCAAACTATGTGCTGAGACCCTATTTGTACTGTTGCTAAAAAGTTTGGTGCTGTTCTGAGCATTATTTGTGGCTTTTTGGTGGCGGTTTATATTTGGATCCATTTACTGCAGTGTATTGTTGTCGTGTGGTCGTTTCTGAGGTTGATAAAACTCCGTAAATTAGCGGTCTGCTAACTTGATCTCTCGAGAGGGAGTCTAACACAGTTTCACGGTGTGTTAGACCATGGATTAAACTTACACCGGAATATCCCTTTAATGGTGTGTTCACCACAGTGAAAGCGAGTTAGACCATGGCATCATTTGTGTTTGTTCATGTAAAGTCGTGCAAATATAGTTGTTTGTGTATTTTGCCCCAAACAACAAGAAACCAAGGGTATGTTTGAATTCAGGTCAACTTCTCACTAAACTTAGTACTCATCAGAAACTCTACTTCTTTCTTCTTAACCAAAACAGTGTTAATTTGTCTTAATTAATGAAATGCAAACTTTGTATGGTGTCAGTCTTCAGTGGTGTCGTCACACATTCCCCCTCCTCTGGCAACTCCCTGGGAGAGCAGGAAAGGTAGTCGGCATTCTGTTTACCAGGGATGTGAAGCACTTCGAACTTGTAAGGTTGCATGTCATGGGTGAATTCCCTCCCCGAGAAGTAATACTTGAGGGTATCCAATATCTCAAATGTCTATCAGAGGCATCATTCTTCAAAACTATGTCTGTTGAATGACCAGGATCTTCCTAAAAGACATCTGGCATACAAAGAGACCTCACCTCTGACTGCTGAGCCTCTGAGAGGGGATCTATATCTGGCTTCAGAGGTGCATGTAGTGGTAAATATTGCTCTTCCACCTCCTCAACCCCCAAATTGCAGATGAGCAGCACATTGGGCTTTCCTGTATGCTTTTCCACTGGCCTAGGGATTCACTCCTTCAGCTGGTTGATGTGTAAGGTCCTATTTGGATAACTCTGGCAAGGAGTGGAGATTTCATATGCCTGACCCCCTAATTACCTCATAAGGTCCTTTCCTCCCCACATCTCTTTAAGGAGGTTAGAGGCCCCTCAGCTCATAACCACAGAGCAACTCAAATAGTGAGAAGCAAGTGGAGACTGGTGGTACCTCTCTGTAAGCAAATAGCTATCTAGTGTTGGTCCCAATTGGAGCCAGTGTCGTCAACAAACTTATAAAGCAGTTGCTTGAGCGTTTGGTCGAACTTCTTTGTCAGTCCATCAGTTTGCGGATGATATGGAGTATTTCTTAGGCTTTTTTATTCCCGGTAATTGGTATGCATCCTTGAGGATCTTGGACATAAAGTTGGTACCTTGGTCATTGAGTATATGCTTGGGAAAACCAAACCTAGCAAAGAACTGGACATGGTAAAATGCTGCAGACTCTGCTTTGACTGACTTCAGGAGGAATGCCTCAGGTTACCTTGTAGCATAATCAGTAATGACCAGCATGAATCTGTTTCCTGACTTGCTTCTTTACACAGGACCAACAAAGTCCATACTGTCGCATTCACATGGGGTATGGACCACTCGTACAGGATGGAAGGGGATTCCGGTTGGGAGTCTTGCTGATGTTTGATGACACTGGAGGCTACTCTGACAGAAATGGGCTACAACCTTGTGTAAACCAGGCCGATGAAAATGGAGCTGATTGTGAGCTGTTGTTTTGTATTTTTCTAGGTGGCCAGCCCAGGGATGGCCAAATGGCTAAATGGCCATAGCTAGCACTGATTCTTTGACTACTTTAGGAACCATCAGTTGTTACGTGACCTGTGTTGATAGTGAAGGATACCACTCTATGGAACATCACTTTCTTTGGAACCTTTATCAAAATCAGCTCTCCCTTTAATCTCCTATGGTCTTAATAAGCAGTCAGTTTGACTAGGACCCTCTTGCCGCAGTTGAAGAATTTGAGGTGCAGTGTACGCTCTTGCAAGAGGCCCCTTAACTTGGGCACACTCGGTGTGAAAGCGCTGGTGTCATACACAAAATCAGAAAAACACCAATTAGCTTCTAAAGTCTCCAGTGAAGTCACGCCATCACACACTCCAGTACGCCTTTGTCACCAGTTCCCGGTCCAAGTCGTCCAGTTCTGATTTTGAACACCGTGTCTGTGTGTGTGAGTGTGTGTGAGTGTGTACTGTTTTTTAAAAAAAGTGTGTGTGTGCACACTTTTTTTTTCACACTTCGGCTCTGTATAGTTTTTTCCACTATAGTGAGCTGTTTCAATTTTGGTAGGGCTATTGGTCAATGCACACAGGGATGTCTCTTTACAGGAGGCCTATTCAATACAGATCCACTCTGGGGTTTCAATATCTTTTTTCTGGCAGCATTTCTCTCCACCAGGCTATGTTATGAAGATGGGCGGCCCCATAATATCTTCTAAAATTGTGAAGACCAAAACCCCCCTCTAGTTTAGACTTGGTTAGGTGTTTCTTGGTTATTCTTACTGATTTGTAATTTTACAAAAAAGGAATGATTATTGAGTGTAATTTCTCTAAAAATTTAAATGGTATAAAAGACGGAATTGATTGAAATAGATAAATAAAATCAATAAATCAATCAATAAAATCAGTTCACTTTTATTCCAATTTATTGTAAACCCAGAGAAAGCACCAAAGGTTTCCAGAAGTTCTAGTAGAGGGGGGCCGAGGTCTCTGGATTGGATACAAACAAAAGTACATCATCTGTGTATAGCGTATAAGCTTTGCCGGATGCTGATGGCAAGCAGCTCCATAGCTATTGTGAACAAATAGGGGGACAGGGGACATCCCTGCTCTGTCCTGTTATTATGATTCAACAGATGAATGACTTTTAACTCACAATTCATAACCTTCTTGAGTGCCTCAGACTCTTCAATGATTCTTTAGCAAACACAACTCAGCCCAGTGACATTTCATGACAAGGACCATTATGGGTATTGTCACTAATTCCTCCCCACTTAACCACCATCAAACTATAACATTGATGCCACACAGACTGGGGAGGTTGCCCACTCCAAAGCAAAGACTAGCTTTTAACACCTCAAACTGATTTCCAATAGAGGCCTGGAGAGGTTATCAGGGCCAAAAATACCAGTAACACACCCATGGGATGGAGATGGGGTCTGTTCTACAGTTATGGAATAATCAGACCCCATCTTTGACTGGTATTGACTGTTTGCGTCAATGGCACGGCACGTCTGACCTGCTGTCTGCACAACCACCAAGTTGCCACAAGTGGAAAAGACTTCCCCTGCTGCTGAAAAGAGCTGGTAGAACTTGTTGACCACCAACCACGTGTCATTTTTTTTACTATTAAGTATTAAGCAGATGCTTTTGTCCAAAGGGAGTTACAGTAATTCATACATACATTCATACATGAGGTCTGCATTTGTTGTTTTGTTGTCACCTGACAGTATATATGACAATAAGACAATATCAAAGGCTGCAGAGAATGCTATGGGGGTTCTCTCCATCTCTTAAAGAGATTTGATTCATCACACTGAGTCTGTAATTCTTTAGAGAATTAGCAACTCTCAAACTTCTACAAGGAGAATCTCTCTTAAAACACAGAGACTGTTAGCATCTTCATCAATCCTTTCACCTTTTTCGAGGCAATTTTTTATGACTTCTCAATTTTTCAACACTAGTGATGTCTAACTGTGCCACCACCTGTTCCCTTGACCCAATTCCCTCCTCCCTTCTCCAAGACATCTCTCACGACATCCTGCCATTCCCCGCCTCTCAGATAAACTCTTCCCTCACTTCAGGCATTATTCCAGCTCCTTTCAAGACAGCCACAGTAAAGCCACACCTAAAGAAACCCACCCTCGACTCAGCTGACATCCGAAACTACAGACCTGTATCCCTTCTTTCATTCCTCTCTAAAACCCTGGCCTCCTTGACCCTAAACAGTCAGGCTTAAGGACTGGTCACCCCGCTGAGACAGCCCTCCTCACGGTGACTGAGTCGCTTGGTGCCACCAAAACCTTGTCCAACTCGTCAATCCTCATTCTCCTTGACTTATCCTCCGTGTTTGACACAGTCAACACCAAGTCCTCCTCTCCACTCTGGCTGAACTTGGCACTGCTGACTCTACTGTAACCTGGTTCACATCATACCTAACAAATCGCACCTTTCAGGTCACATGGAATGGCTCCCTGTCCAAACCCTGCTTTCTGGAAACTGGTGTCCTTCAAGGCTCAGTATTAGGACCGCTTCTGTTTTCACTATACACTAGATCACTAGGCTCTACAATCACATCACATTGATACTCTTACCACTGCTATGCAGACGACACCCAACTTTTCCTGTTTTTTCCCCCATTCTCCTCCAACAGCCGAGTTGAAACGTGCATCTCGGAATGATTGGCAGACATCTCCACTTGGACAGCTGCGCATCACCTCAAACTCATCCATAGTAAAACCAAACTCCTCTTCATCTCAGGGAAAGACTGCCCTTGCATGGACCTGTCAATCATCGCGGATGTCACAGTATTGCCTTCATCCATGGCGAGGAACCTGGGAGTAATCCTCGACGACGGACTGTCCTTCACCCACAACATCACAGCTGTGGCCCAATCCTGCAAATCTGCTGTCTACAATATCTGTAGGATCCGGTCTTTTCTCACAAAAGACACGGCGCAACTCCTGGTCCAAGCCCTGGCCATTTCCCGTCTGGACTATTGCAACTCCCTCTTGGCTGGACTCCCAGCCTCTGCGACTAAACCGTTGCAGCATATCCAGAACGCTGCAGCACGCCTCTTACAATCTTTCAGAATTCTCCCATGTGACCCCCCTCCTCCATGACCTCCACTGGCTTCCTGTTGCGGCTCACATCTGATTCAAGACGATGGTGCTGGCCTTCAAGGTTGTCGACGGAATCTATGTCAGCTGGCCGACTGGTACCCCCATCGCTGGGAGCAAACAAAGCCTGCTCAGCAAAGTCGCAAATATTCTCTGTTTTGGCACCTCAGTGGTGGAACAAATTCCCGACCAAATTCAGGACAACGGAATCACTCTCCATCTACTGCAAAAGACTCAAGACTCATTTGTTCAGACTTCACCTTGACCCCACATAACATCACTCCTTCCTGACCTCCCCCCTCCAAAAAAAACAAACAAACAAACAAAAATGTATGCACTTGTATGTTTGTATCGTTAGAACTTCTATCATAGCACTTATGCACTTAAAGAATCTTTGACAAATAGCAGTTACGATCCTCAGATGAGGGCTTGACAATTGTTTCTATATTTCTTTTACTCCATCGTCAGTGATATGATGTGGTTTCTCTCTTGTGACAAATGTACTTATTGTAGGTTGCTTTGGACAAAAGCGTCTGCTAAAAGCCCTAAATGTAAATGTGTTATGCCAACAAAGGTTTGATTAGCTGAGTTGTGTTTTTTCAAATAAGGAAGTCAATTAGTACAACACAAAACCTGTTTGAAGTGCTGAAAAAAAAACCAGGCTAGCAATTATAACAACAAATAACTAATGCACATTTAAAAATAATTGTGGGTCATCAGACAAAGGTGTTTTTTGCATCTTTATCTATCAGACACAACAATCACAATGAAAACAATAAACAGTTCCATCATTTCATCATCTCAGCTTACCTTAATAAAATGACCATTCCATCCAAGAAAACCTGGCTAAAACTAAAATCTGTAGTATAAAGCATGAATGTAGCATTCTTAGATCTGAAAGTCTCTTGTAGAACTGCACTATCCAAACATCTTTGTGTCCATGCACTTGAGCCTGTGTCATGAAATATTTTCTGTATGTGGATTTGAACAGAAAAAGAAGACAAAAGGTGAAATGGTGTAGATTCTGCAGAGTTTGTTAGCATATAGAAAGCTTGTTATCGTTTAAGGACCTCGTTATTGGCCTTGTTGGAATTAATGACCTGCAAACAGGAAGCAGCCGGCCTTAACAAGGGGTCTGCAACAGAGTGAGAATAACAAGCTTTAGACAGGCCTGTGCCACCTCACACAACCCAACACATGTCCTCATCTGAAATACTGTCAACTCCAATCTCTGCCTTCATCACTGAGTTGTTTTTATGTGTTCATACATGAAATGAATACATTGGAAATTAAAAACCAGTGACCATATTCACTTAGTTTTTTGTTATTTTTCAACAACTTTGATGTTTATGGCACCCCTCATATCAGACCACTAATACCGTCCATTCCTGCATGATATAGACATGATTGATATAGGTAAAGCAGTGAGTAATCAGGTTCAAAAGGCTGAACTTGAATTAAAATGTTCATCAAAGGTTAAGGGGTTAACTCCTTTAAGTCAAGTTCAGCCTTTTGAACCTGATTACTCACTGCTTAACCTATATCATATCATATGTGTGTTTGACTGCATCTAAAGGCAGACCTGTCCCTAATGGCAGATCCTAAGCTAGGGTAAAAAGCTTGACGTGGCTTTATGACCTTGATGCAGTAAATTGTACCAATGGTGTTAAGGGGACTATTTGTTGTAAGATATAATCAGAAACATCTTACCTACTCAACAGAATGTGTAGAAACAGCAGTGTATCATGTCAGAAATGTCTATGTATTGTGTTGTATAAATGCCTACTAAAGTTAGCAGGTTAACCAGCTATTTTTTTTTTTATA
This sequence comes from Sparus aurata, assembly GCF_900880675.1. NCBI lineage: Eukaryota > Metazoa > Chordata > Actinopteri > Spariformes > Sparidae > Sparus > Sparus aurata. The sequence goes on along the minus strand of NC_044202.1, from coordinate 29,329,339 downwards.
TGGTTTATTTGATAGGGACAGATACAGATCATGTGGGTTGTACAACAATCCAACAGAAAGCATCATAGCATTTATAGCCTTAGCTAATTTCCAATGCCCGTCCCTAGAGCTATCCCCAGTATGTCCTGTCTGTAATACCACTTAGTAATGTGAGTGTTGATAGTCCACTCAGAGATGCATGCAAGCTGCTAGTTTGCTAAATTTCACTGTTCTAGAGCTTTTAGTATTATGCATGACAACAATAAACTCATTAAAAGTTAAAAAAAAGTAAACATTCTTAAATTCCCCTTTAACTGATTATAAAACACACATAATTCAAACTCGACATAAAGGAATTAAAAATCACCATTAAAACTCAACAGTCTTGGTATGTCTTCTGGCAATTATTTCTGGTTTGGTCAAAATGAATCCTTGATCCAAAGAGTAAGATGTAAAAACTATTCTGGCTCTATTTGTTGTTTTCGCCCGCTGCATATGTCCACCACTTTCTGGCTCTGTACACCCTCCTGTCCCATCCTGCTGTGTCTTTGTGTCTCTGGATTAATTGCCTTGTTCAGAGCCCCCTAAATCACTTACATCACGGTACTGTACTGGACTGCATCCCCTAAACCATGGGTGGGGAACCTTTTTCCTATCGAGGGCCATTTCAATTTTCTATCATCCCTCAGGGCCCATGCCATTTTTTTTTTTTCATTTTTTTTTTTTTAGCTTAATTGCAATGATATAAATATCATGTCCATTAATTAATGTTTTAGCCAATTTAAATTGTATCCATCTCAATGTATGTTGATCACTGATGTTGAGTAGTTTAGGCAGTAGATGACCTCATAATGTACTTTAAATCATTTCAGAGCATTCTGATTTAAAAAAAAAAACAAAAAAAAACAGCCCTCTAAAATCAGCTTTAAATCATTTGAAAATTACAGATCTGAGTTGTATTCCCCATAAATTCTGTCTTGCTATTAAAAGAAAACTCCCTGATTCCACTCAACAATTCCACCTCAGATTGATAGTAGACAGGGCCGTTTCTGTCTTTTTGGGGGTCCTATGCAAGATGCTCTTTGGGGGCCCCTACTTTGTCCAACTCTGATGGGTAGATTCCTAACCCTTTTAGGTGATCCACAAAGATGCAACAGTTTATTACATTTTAAGAGGAAAAACAGACTAGAGTTGTGAAAACCTCTTTAAAATTAAAACTAAACATCTTATGTTGACCCACCCTAGCAAGTTAAACTGAAGGCTGTGCTGCTTCCTGGTCCGGTGATGGTGAAGATTGCCCTGCTGCTTGCTGTTCAGGTTGTGCTGAAGGCGGCCGTGCTGCTTCCTGGTCCACGGCTCCAAAATATTTCAGAATTGCTCCTGCAAAGACAAAACTCCTCAGGTTACCAAGCAAAATAGATCCTAAGCAATAACTGAGTTATGTTACACTAATGCAGAAATTAATAATCTGTTTTTATATTAAACATTGCAGTATACAGTACAATGTCCCTTTAAAACATGCACCAAATTTCAAAGTTGTGGTAAAGAAAGACAGCAATTTACTCAGTAGAGTTAACAATAATCCACTCAGAGCAATAATCCACTGCCACAATAGTCCACAATAATCTACAATAGGCCTAATATGTATTAGTGTTGTTTAGCACACTTCACATTCGAGACCTATGAACTGAGGACACACAAAAATTGATAAATGAACCATAAAAATAATCCTAAAATAATGTTAATGTCATGATTCAGGGTTATAGTCTTCTTGTCGTGTCTTGTTGTACATATCTGAGTGCAGCCTTCGACACCATCTCTCACACTATCCTCTTTAACAGATTAATCTCCATTGGTATTTCACACACGGCCCTTGACTGGTTTAAATCCTACCTTTCAGGCCGCACTCAGTTCATCCGATTCCAATCCCTCATTTCCCACCCATCTCCCATCACCACTGGTGTGCCCCAGGGCTCTGTCCTGGGGCCCCTTCTCTTCATCATCTACCACCTTCCTCTTGGCAATATCTTCCGTAAATACAACATCCATTTTCACACATGACACCCAGCGCTACCTCTCTAGCAACCCAATTCCACTCTCCCACCTTCCTCCCTTACTGATTGCTTCATTGAACTCAAATCATGGTTCTCCTCCAACCTCCTCAAACTAAACAGTGATAAAAATGCATTTCTCCTCATTGGTACTAAATCAACCCTTTCAAAACCTGACAGCTTTTCCCTCACCATCGACCATTCCTCTGTCTCCCTCTCCCCTCAGGTTAAGAGTCTGGGTGTCATCCTTGACAGCACATTATCCTTCCAATCGCATATCAATAACATCACCCGGTCTGCCTATTTCCATCTACACAACATCAACCGCCTCCGCCCCTCCCTCTCTCCCCACTCCACAGTCAGTGCGTTTACATGCACAGCTTAGTCAGATTACAGCCATAGTTCGACTATGCTGTTCAATCAGACAACTGCAATTATCTGAGTATACATGCCGGTGAGAAAATCGAATTACTGCTGAAAGCATGTCATACCCCGGTACGCTAGGTGGCGCTGTGCCCATTTCAACTAGTGTTAACGGGGCCACCTCCGGCTGACCTCTTTACGTCACCAGCTGCCTCGGCATTCAAGAAAAATGGCGTATGAAGAGCGAGACGAAGCTACATCTTTGTACACTTCGTATATGGTGTACATGATAATTACACCAACTAGATGCACAATGGCGCTCTTTCTTGCGGTGATTTCGGAGGAAAGACGCCGCCGCCGCCGTCCGTCTACTTCCGGCTCACGGCCCCGGGGAAAAATCTCGCGCCTGCGCAGAACGCAAAATCCGATCCGATGAAAACGTATACATGCAGGAGTTAATGCGACTTTCAATCGAATAATCTACGTGGTGTAATTCGACTATGACAAATCCGGTCCGATTTTAGTCAGACTAAGGTGTATACATGCATCTTAAAAATCCGATCATAGTCAGACTAAAGCAGTAATTCGGTTTTCTTGAGTGTCATGTAAACGCACTGACTGCCATTCTTGTACACCGCCTTGTCATTTCCCGACTCTCTTCTCTTTGGTCTACACCAAACTACACCAAACCAGTTTATGTAGGTATTAGTATTCACAAATACCTACATAAACTTCAAATGGTTTAGAACTCTGCAGCTCGGATCATCACCCCCTCCATTCACCACATTATCCCTGTTATGCAGTAACTCCACTGGCTCCCGGTCAAACTCTGTATAGACTTCAAAATCCTCCTGTTTACATTCCCCCCGACTCTGGAACTCACTGCCACCGGACATCAGGAACCTTGACTCTCTCCCCCTCTTCAAATCAAGACTTAAAACTCACCTTTTCAGAATTGCATAACCCACTTAATTGTCCACATTGTCCTACTCTGTTTAACTCTGGTCCTGTACTGCTGTTTTTTTTTTTCTTTTTCCTATTTTTCTTTAACTGTTTCTTTTTAAATATGTACTGTACAGTGTTCCTCGAGTGCCCAGAGAGGCGCCTTTAAAAAAAATGCATTATTATTATTATTATGTTTTGATTTCCATGCCCTCTTGTGTCCTTTAAGTGTCTCCTCTATGTTCTTCCCTCTGTCTTCTCCCCTTCCTCCTTGCATGTTTGTCTCCCCGTCTGTCAGTATTGTTCCCTCCATGCTTGCTCCTCTGTGCCTTCCCCTCGTTATCTCACCTGTCCTCTTCCCTCCTCTCTCTCCTCACCTGCTCCTCATGCCCTCATCAGTGTGTCTGTGTATTTAAGCCTTTGTTCCCCATTCGCTCAGTCGTTGTCAGTTCATTGTGTGTGATTCCCTGTGATGTACCCTGAGTCTTCTCTTGTGTTCCCTCATGTGTTCTTGCCCATTGGTAGGTTTTAGATTTTTGATTTCTTACTTTGTACTTTGGATTTGAACTTTGTTGAATTGGTTTTGTTGCACTTTATTTAGCTATGTTATATTTGTTACTTTGTTTTTTGGTCTTTTGACTCCTTTAAAGCTAGGGTCTGTAATGTTGTTCAGAAACACATTTTGTTATGCTGGGTGAAATGGTCCTTCTGTCCTGAGAGTAGTCAATACATTATGTATTCAGAAAAAGGAACGAAAATAATCAGACCTCTGTGGCAGCTGCAGGACTAAGAAAAATCTGACCAATTCGTTCTATCCGGCCCGAAAAGCATGGATTGGTCAGATGCCTTCATGTCTCGTCCTCTGTACCTCCCTACTCCACGCGTGCACGCGTTACATTTCACTGTTGCCGGAAATATTCAGCACACTCCTCTGCAGAAATGCGGAGTTGCAGGAGAAGAGTTTCATTTTGTTACAATGGCAGAGAAAATGCAGCCAGCGTTAGAGGCAGAAAAGGCTGCAACAAAAAAGGCTCTGGATAAAAAGAGAAGTCGGACCAACATCGGTGTGGCGCTGGATCGGTGGAAAACAACTGGGGCATGTGAAGGGCCTGAAAAGTGATGCAGAGGTTGCCCTCTTTCTGTTGGACAGGTAATTATTTGTTTTGTTTCGGGGGGATTTGTTATTTTCATGAAATATGTAAGGTTTACCAACTTGGCTATGTTTGTAGCTCATATTAGCCCAATGCTGACGTTTGTGTGTTGTTTTTAGCCATGAGAATGGCTAATGAGTCTGCCCAATTTCCACTATATAGGGGTCCGCTGCGTTGCGGCTCCAATCCGTTTTAGCTCCGCCGTCTGGCAATCCCCACCGGTTGCGGTTTGAGTCTGCCACTGCGCAGTACGGTAGACAGCTGGCATCGGGAGGCCGAGGAATTCCCGAGATAATCACATAATCACTCGCGACCGCAATTATAGGTCGTCTGTGTTATTTAAAAACATCAACACGAAGTGTTTTCGACCGAAGGATTGGCAGAAGAGCTTGTGTTTGTCTCTTTTTTTGAGATTTGTGTGCTGGTGTCAACACGGAGTGTTTTATTTTAAAAAGTAACCGGATGTTGTTTGTTGTTTTGGCGCTTGACTTGCTGTCTGTCCATGCTAAATTCAGCTGAATTGCTGCGTCGTGCTCCGGCATCTCCTTCTCCCTGCTGAGTCCCACTGCCAGATGCGCGTTCAAGATTGTGGGGGAGTGGCTTTGGACGGAGCACTGGCGGGATGGGGAGGGGGGGTGGAATTCGCAATCCCAAGCGGCACAGAAGAGTGACGTCAGCGGCCTCTCTTCTTCAGTGTTGCCAACATGGGGACTGTCTCGCTAGACTTAGCGACTTTTCAGACCCTCTAAGTGACATTATTTCGAAAAAGCGACTAGCGACAAATTTTGCGACTTATTCAGATCATCGGGGGAAATTATTATTAATTATATTGTAATTCACATGCTGCTCATAGTCATCGCAGTCCACGGCTCCTCTGCAGCAGCGCCGGGGTCTCTCCTGTCCCCTCCCGCGCGGCTGCGCAGGCGACAGGCCGCTGTGTGGGGGCTGGCTGGGGCAGGCAGGAGCGTGGATCTGATATCGGATAGCTGCCGTTTACTCTGTTTTGATCTGTTAATGTTAGGTGTCTTTAGCACAGGTGAGACCCAGAAGCGGACAGGAGGCTGTAGCTGGATGCAAGGAGTGTTTATTGTAACACGGACAAAGTCAGAGTAGGAGGGCGTGTGCACGGGGAAGCCACGCTCCGGGGCGCCGGAGAGCTGGCAGTCCTGTTGGCACTCGGAGGAGCGCCGGGCGGGTGGAGCTGGAGCGGGGTCGCGGCACGGTCGCGGCACGGGAGGTCGTTGGAGGCAGAGTAAAGCAGAGTTAGGGGGGAAACACTGGTAGAAGTTAATGCACAAAAGCTTTAGTCTTGGCAAAACTATGACTTAGCCAAATACCGCGTGTAGTACATCTGGCAACGGGGCGGCGCGAGGCAGAACACAACTAAACCACAAACGACAACAACAACAACAAACAACACAAAACAACAAAACGGGGGGGACAGCCTGACATTCCGACAAACCACCATTGCGAAACCCCACCATTCCGAAACACCCCCACTCCGAAACACCGCTGTTCCAAAATTGATTTTCAAGTTTACATTACTTCCTACATCAAACACTGCCGACCGCACTCACACAACTCATTGTTTTTTTATTGCTAATAGGCCTATGTCACTACCTTCATTTATTATGTAGTATATTTTTGCTTGCAGCAAACACATTTAAACGTTTGTCTTATCTTTTTACACGCGCTATCCGTGGTGCTGAAATCCCCACTTCCAGCCGCACTCGCACAATTCTGAAATAAACTGTGGCCCATGGGTGCGATCTGCCGGGGAATGACCCCTCTGGTCATTCGTTTTAACATAACTTGTCTTTGTGGAATGTTAACAATGTATGAGTGGATTGAGCAGTTTGTCTTTGAAAAAAAAAAAAAAGCAGAGGAGAAGACAATAGGCTACCTATGTATTTTTGATTCAATAAAAACTACATGAAATTGATTGTGTATTCATCTCTTATAGCCATAGACGGATTATCATGACCACGGGCCTACACATGCAAACTGTGCGCACGCAAAGGCTGTTATTTATTCATATATATATATATATATATATATATATATATAGATATATATATATATATATATATATATATATATATATATATATATATATATATATATATATATATATTTATATTTATTTATATATATATATATGCCAGAAAGGCCCCACCTTCATACACAGCCAGGTACAATGCAGAAAGGAACCAACTTCAATATCACATCTGAAGCACATAACAGACAGGTTAGATTTGAATGAGTATAATTTTTCTGGGGTAAGGTATAATTGATGTAAAATATTATAGTTAATTAATCTATACCAGGCATTGATAGTAGTTGATAGGCTGTTCTGACATAAATCCGTCCAAAGCTGTTCTTCAACTGTGACATTAAGATCTGACTCCCATTTCATTCTAGACTTATGCAAACCTGGTTTTGGGCTCTCATTCAGCAACAGGCAGTACATTTTAGAGATGAATTTATATGTGTTCCCCTCATAAAGAAATCTCTCAACATCATTCATGACAGGCAAAGTCATTTCAGGACCCAAATTAGCCCTCAGAAAGGATCTTAGTTGGAGATAACAGAAAAATGTTTGATTGGGCAGGTTGCATTTCCTCTTCAGGTGTTCGAATGACATGAAAAGTCCTTTGTCATAGCAGTCCTCCAAGTGTTGGATTCCTTTATGATGCCATATATCCAGAAATTTGTCAAGAGTCATGGGTATAAGTTCATTTTGCTTTAAGGGTGTTTTAGGTGACAATCCCACCCTCAACCCAAGACTTTTGTGGACCTCATACCAAATCTTTATCAGATGCCTCAGTATAGGGTTATCTGTCCTGTTGTTTACAGTTCCAGAGTTATGTTTATGAAAAAAGTCAATGTGGATCCTTTCCCTCAGGGGGTGCAGTCCGATTTGTGTCCAAGAAGGGGCGTCATTGCCCTCAAAAAAGGATGAGATGAACCTCATTTGAGCTGCTAAGTAGTAGATTTTAAAACTGGGTAGTCTAAGTCCCCCTGAACCATAGTCCCATGTTAACTTTACCATGGATATCCGGGGTGCTTTACAATTCCATATGAATTGTCTGAAGTATCTATTGAGAGTTTTAAAAAAAGATTGGGGTAATGGAATGGGCAGGGACTGAAACAAATATTGTAATCTTGGTTGTACATTCATTTTAATACAATTCACTCTGCCAATCAAGGTGAGAGGCAAACCCATCCATCTACGTAAATCATCTTCAATCTTACTGAGCAGAGGGAGGTAATTCAATTTGTACAGGTTTTTGAGGTTGTTGTCTACAGTTATCCCAAGGTATTTTATACCATCCATAGGCCATCTAAATGGACTCATGCGCTGGAGTTTGGAGTGATCAAAGTTTATCAATGGAATAATTTCACTTTTTTCCAAATTCACCTTATAACCTGAAATACTACCATAAGTATTTAATACAGTTTGTAGTTTGGAGAGAGAGTTACCAGGGTCTTTTAAGTACAAAATCACGTCGTCTGCCAGAAGATTAATTTTATGAACCGTCTGACCCACCTGAAAGCCCTTTATCAGAATCTCGTCTAATTGCTTCGGCTAAAGGCTCAATTGCCAGGACAAAAAGTGCTGGAGACAATGGGCATCCCTGTCGACTCGATCTGCTTAAAGAAAATGTAGATGAAATCTGTCCATTGGTGCTGATTTTTGCCTGGGGGTTATGATAGAGAGTTTGAACCCAATTGATAAATAACGGGCCTAGCCCAAACTTGGCCAGTACTCTAAATAAATATGGCCACTCTAGCCTATCAAAGGCTTTTTCAGCATCTAAAGCCACAACCATGCTGGGTTCCGTTTCAGATTTTGCTAAATGAATAATATTAAAGAGCCTGCATAGATTGTTAGCTGATGAGCACTTTGAAACAAAGCCACATTGGTCTGGATTTATTAGTTGTGGCAGATATTGGCCAAGTCTGTTAGCCAGGGCTTTGGAAATCAATTTATAATCTGTATTCAACAACAAAATTGGTCGATACGAAGAGCATTTCAATGGATCTCTAATTTTTTTTGTAAATAACAGTAATTATAACTGTGGAAAATGATTCAGGGAGTGTTCGAGTCTTAGAGGCTAAGTTGATGACATCCATGAGAAGTGGGAGGAGCAAATCCTTAAATTCCCTGTAAAATTCTGGAGGAAATCCATCTTCCCCTGGTGATTTGTTTGCTTGCAATGAGCCTAGAGCCTTTTCAATTTCTTTTTGTGTAAAGGGCAAATCAAGACTATTTTGGTCTTCCTGGCCAAGCTTGGGCAGTTCAATCGTGGACAAAAACTCATCAATATTACTCAGATTTTCTGGTGGTTCTGATGTGTATAAATGTGTGTAGAACTGTTTGAATGCACCATTAATTTCTGTTGGGTTGTGTGATACAGAACCTGTTTCAGTTTGAATGGAATTAATCGTCCTAGAACTTTCTTCTTTTCTTAATTGCCAAGACAGAACTTTGTGCGCCTTCTCTCCCAATTCATAGTATCTTTGTTTGCTCCTCAAAATGTTTTTTTTTTTCAATTTTATAAGTATGCAATGTATTATATTTAAGCTTTTTATTTACTAATAACTGGTGTACCTCTTTAGACCTTGATTGTTGAAACTCCTTTTCCAATTTCAAAATATCTGCTTCCAATTCTTCTAATTCTGCCATGTATTTCTTTTTGATACCTTTGGTATAAGAGATTATTTGTCCCCTTAAAAAGGCTTTAAGTGTGTCCCATAAAATAAAACTATTGGGAGAAGAGGCATAGTGTGTTTCACAGAATAGCTCAATCTGATCTCTTATGAATTTGCAGAAATCTGGTTTTTGAAGCAGACTTGGGTTCAGACGCCACCTATATGTATTAGTAGCTTTTTCAGGCATATAAATGGACAGGGTCAGGGGTGAGTGATCTGATAGTGTTATAGATAAGTATTCGGATTCTACTGTTCTGTGGATCAACTGTGTCGACAACAGGAAAAGATCAATCTGAGTAAAAGAGTTGTGGCGACCAGAATAAAAAGAATAGTCTCGGGTTTGAGGGTGCATCTGTCTCCAAACATCCGTAAGGTTTAATTCCTTCATGAGTTCTATGGTGATTTTGGCTGCTTTAGATTTGGATACCGATAGAGCTGACTTATCCAGGACAGGATCTAGGCAGAAATTAAAGTCACCCCTATAAGAATGTTTTGCCGTCCTCCTGACACCTTCAAGAATATGTCTTGAATAAATGAATCATCATCATAATTGGGTGCATAAAAATTCAAAAGAGTCCAGGGTTCTGAATAAATCTGACAATTCACTAAAACATATCTCCCCAATGCATCAACAACGGTTTCTCCACTTGTTACAGGAGTGTTCTTATTTATCAATACAGCTACTCCCCTAGCTTTAGAGTTAAAGGATGACGATATTACGTGTCCTATCCAGTCCCTCTTCAATTTCCTATGCTCCAGTGGTGTCAGATGGGTTTCCTGTATAAAGGCAATGTCTATTTTCAGTTTTTTCAAATGTGTTAGAACTGTCTTCCGTTTAACAGGTCCGTTTAACCCATTCACATTAAAGCTGACAAATTTTACTACTTTGTTCATCAATATTAGATAATTTTACAGAGATATTGCCCTTTCCATAAGACATAAGTGTCCCATACAACCAAGTGGTATAAAGTAAAGCACTGACCGTATGAAAAAACAGTTAACAACAAAAAGGAAAAAGTAATAACAGCAACATCCCCCCCCCCTCCCACCCCGCCTTGTGCCTACCCGAACCTAGCACATAGCATCCCGTATTCATCTCAAAGGGAGCTGCTCGGCAAATAACGGAACTATCTATGCCACCAGTAGCACCCTCCCCGCGACATTATAACAACATGAACTATATGGTACCACGAAATAAAGCTATTAAGGCAAGGAAAGTATAAACAGTTTCAGCAACTCTGGCTATGTGAACATGGAGTGTAAAGTTTTATTGTGGTAGGAGTAAAGGAAAAGAATAGCCCCATTGGGGTGTATTGTTGTCTGGCCTTATTGGCACACATCTTGGACTGATGAGAATTTAACATATTCCCTTAACTAGGATTTCTTCGGACTTTTAGTATGTTGTTCTGGACACCTCATAGAAATTGTCTAAGCTGAAAAAAATCTTTTACAATTAGTTCTATTTTTGGCTCCAAAATGAGTTACTTTGCCTTGACTATATGTATCTGAGCTTGATGACACTACTGATATGTGGGCCATAGTAAATTTACCTGACAATTACAGTTGATAAGAATCAAAGGTTCCAAAGAGATACCCACTTATGAAAGCTAAAACACAGTTTCTGGTTGATTGTGGACAGTATTGAACCCTTTGTGTGGACATCAGACAAGAAGACATGCATACATCTATTTTTTAACATGGACTGCAATGGGAAATTGTGGCATCCCTGATTTCAATATTTTTCAATACTTTCGACCACTTGGATTTCTTAGGACTTTTGATATGTTATAAATGACATATTTATGAGACTAGAACAATTGAGAGTTTCTGTTGCAATTTGAGTGGGGTCATGTTGATACATGACCCCACTGTACTACAGCGGAGTGAGAGAAAGACATGGTGTGATAACGTTACGTGTGCGTGATTGACCCTAAAGTGAGTTATATACTTCAATCCTGCATGTTCCTTATTTGTAATGTAATATATGTTAAAACTTGTCAGAAGATTATGTTAAAGCGTCACTGAAACATGTTTAAAGTTTGATCAAAGACGTAACGGAGATTAGGCCTAAGTTTGTTTACTTTAACTTTGCATATTTTATATTTACTCCGTCTGTATCCTTTTAATATTACTGAGTTTACATCTATATTTTATTAGTTTGTGGACATTATGTTGGTTAGAGTAATTACATCCCTTTTGTCGAGTGTTTAATGTGTGTAACCACGTTCTTAGAATATTCCAGAGAGTGATTATATGCGGCCACTAGGTGGCGCCATTGCACTATTTTTCTACATAGAAAGCCTAATTGAGTATTAGAGGTAAAGTTGCACGGTTATGAGGCCTGTTAACCTATATTAATGCAAGTGATTTGGAACTTTGTGCAACTTTATTTGTGAGATTAAGATGAGTATTATTTATTCTTTGTTTATTCAATTGCAGACCACACCCCTGCCAAATCACACGTCAATTCAAAGATTAGTACTCCTGTACCAGTGTGTGCTATGCTATGCTGTGTTACAAGCATCCAGTAAAGAATTGGATTTCATATTCCTTGAGTCCTGTGTTCTGACCGACACCCCAGGGAGACACCCATCCTAATTACATCATTCTCCATACAGTCCATTCACCTTATTGCTAAACCACAACCATTCAACACTGTGGCTTGACAGTAAGATTACAAAAATGGCTGTAGCTATATAGTTATGGTTATATACTGCATGTTTTCCATGTTAAATAAATTAAAGAAATCCCCATATTCTCAAATTGTCTTCTACAGGTGTTGCAAACTGGACCAGATTCTCAGAGCATACAGGGCAGACTTTTACAGAATGTACACTCTGGATACATGTAGAGAGTGCAGGGTGACGTTCAAAAACTGCATACCAGGTATGAAAATTGCGCATGGAAATGTAATGAGTACTTCTTTTAAGTTATTGCTACCTAAAGATGGCAGTGAAAACTTGTTTGTTTTTAACAATGCTGATAGAAGTTGTTGCAAAGACTGTAGTGTGTTGACCAAATACTGGAAAACTAATTTATTGCCATTCCATGGGCATCCATAAGGCAATAATGATGGTCACATGCAGTAGTAAAAGAAAAAGAATAAATATGGATATAAATAATTCAATAACTAATAATTGTAGCCCTTTAAAACTGACACAACTTAACGTTGCAATTACAAGTAATAAAACACAAGAGACACAAAAATAGAACCATACAGTGAGTATCTCTACAGGTAGAATACTGACCAGAGGACTTCTAGACACCAAGGATTTCTTCAATGTGATGATCCAAAGAAAATAAAGGGGGGCCCTCTAACAAGGACTGTTTTTATTTACCGACAGGCTATGCAGGAAATGGGAAAAGAGGGGTGCCGCAGGGCATCTATTCTGAGAACTCGCACCGTGGCTTCTGCTCTCACTTCTGCCAGCTCTGTGCAGGGTTTTCCCAATAAATGGTGGGTGAGCATTTATTTATTTCTATTTTATTTTATTTGGTTCAAAAGACAGTTTCCAGGATGCTGTGAATGTTAGTCCAAAAAGTAGCCACAGAGGGGCAACTCCAAATATGTATGAAAATGCTTTGTGTCCATGTTTATGCTACATCAGGCTTTGGCTACAAAACTAATACTTGTTAGTAGGATCAATTATCTATTGGTTTTGCTCTTCTCATGGAATTTGTTGACAAAGTATGGAATATATCACTAGATTTATCCTTTCATGATTCCTTTCAATTTTAGACACTCCACGAACCTGGGATCGGACTGACACCTTGTCGCCTTCTCCATCACCACCCACCACCTGGGATGCACCTTACAACATCCACACACCATCCCTCATGCACACCTTACACTACTGATTCTACTGATATCCACACTCCACACCTTGTTCATGTTGAGTTCAGTTCATTGCCTTTTGTTAATAAATTACAGTTCTTAAACCGTTCATGGTGTGTCTCCCACATTTGTCATAGCCGAAGAGCCAGGTTATGATGGCAGCTGCAGAGTTTTGTTCTTACCCTAGGTATTTTCCCTGCCTATATGTATCTAGATGATGATTTGTCCCATTCCCAAAACTGTTCATCTACAGGTATTGAATGAAAAAGGCACAACACCCTGTGTTATTTTTAAAACATCGTTTTTACCATGGATGTTATATCCAGGTTCCAATCATATTGATCAAAGGACACTCAAAAGCTTGGTATTGTAATAGCAGTTATGAGTTCATTTTTTTTTTTTATCTTGTTGTCCCTGTTGTACTACAGTAAAAAATATTTTCATGGATAAGATACTTTTTAGTATTCCTCATGGTTTGCCCTCTCAAGGGCTGAGTGGAAGTTTATTGCTTTTATTACCCCCATGACGTCCACTTGAAGATGAAAAGGAGTCATTGTATATATTATTCACATGAACTGGGTTTATTACATTCATGTGTCCTTCATTTCCATAACTCTGCCTATAGAATCATACAGAATGTGGTAGTAACTTATATTGCATCTTTTAATATAGCCTACATTGGCTTTAAGTTAAAATCATACATAAATGCAGCAAGTTTCATAGAAGTCCGAAATCCCCACTGTCATGAACGAAGCACGATTAAGGTACTGGATGTGGGCAAGGTTGGATGTGGGCGGGGTTGGGTGTGGGCAGGGTTGGACCCATGTAGCAGGCTGCAACGTTAGCACTTGGCCCGATCTCCCGACCTGGACTTATAATACTGTCTGGACCAGTCTTTACAACTTACCTGACGAGAGGACGAGAGTGGAGTAAAACTTATTGAGGCGGCATAAAAAAAAGGTATGTGGTTTAAACGTTTCGTTGTAATCTTTTACAGTAATATAACAATAGCAGTTAACAAAGATTAACAGATTTACGTAGGCCTAACGCTAGCTGATTGTACGTTTCCTGTTTGTTTGTCTGTTTAGCTTAGTTTAGCTGTCTTTGTTTAGCTAGCTAAAATAAGCAACACTTAATTGATCTGCAAGGGGGAAAATGAATAAGATGAAGGCGGAGACCAGAGAAGGTGTGTAAAAAGAAATGTACAGTACACGTAACGTGGAGAGGTGAAGAGGGCAATAATAAGAGAAGCAGAAACATTTCAAGTGCAGGTAAATAACAGAGAGAGCACGGGGAGATGAAAAGAAAATAGAAAGGTGATGAAAAAGGAGAGGGAAAAATTAAATGAGAGAAGTCAGAGAAAGGACATTAAAACAACATGGGAAGGTGATGAGGAGAGTTGAAGAGCATTAGACATGCTAGAGAAACGAGGAATGGAGTAAAACAAAACGGAGAGTAACGTACACACCCATTTTACGGAGCCCCAGACATGATATGGTCAATAAATAAATAAATTGTGACCACAATATAGCTATAACGTGGTCACGAAATACTAATTAATAACATTAATATTGTTCCTGGACTGCTGGGTAAGCAAATTTAGACAGTGCCTTTCACTGATCATCTCCGTAGCATCATGTGTGTCAGACTCTCAGCTGAGGGAATACAGAGGCTATATGAGCCGCAGTCGTGCTGTTACAGTAGCGCTCACTGTATGTATCGCGTTGCCAAGGGAACCTATATACATATATATATATACTAAATACAAATCTTAACCCTCTGGACTCTATGCTGGCCATTTGTGTCCACCTCACTTCCTTTTTGTTGATCATTTTAGCTGTGTTAATCCATATGGAATGATATTTCCCAAGGGTCTGGATTTTTGGCTGATCTTTCAATTTTCAAAACCGGCTCTTTAAATATGTCAATATTATACTGTGTATCTACAATTGTACCTTATGGCTATATCATGGACACTTTTGGCCAATTGAAACCCATTAAAACCACAATTTTTAATTCCTTGTGATTTACAGTATAAAATCATATAATTTAGGTAAAATGGCTTTCATTCTAAACTCAACACTTGAAAATTTTAGTTTTTAATGTTTTTTACCAGATTGTGTCATTTGTCCATTTTTGGGCAAGGGAGCAATTTCAGTTAATATTCTTAGTTTCCACTAGGGGCGTATGATGGCTTCCTGCACTCCAATGGAGCAAATGAATGACACAATTTTGACATAGGTGTGATCCTAAGGATGTCAGGTAATGATGTGTGTTTGTGCATGAAAATTTTTTTTTAGTATTAGCAAGATAAAGTGACATAAATTACAGTGTATCATACCATACAAGTTTTGGTGAATTACTCTTGGTACAGGTTATTGAGCTTTGAGTTTCCAAGGCAAACCTGGCTGTGATGCACAGGTTGAAAACACCTGTAACTTTGATCTTTTCATAAAAAAATGCCACACACAACTGCACAATAGCCTTTACATACTCAAATAGCTGCTCTCCAAAAAAAAAAGGATCACAGGTCATCTTGACCTCTGGCTTCTGGGGAAACAGAAACAAAGTCTGACACTGTTTATAAATCTGTCCTGGAGTTTTTGCAGGTGCAGTCAGTACTAATGCTATAAGTGAGCCTATCAGCTCCCAGATCCTTCTTTATCTGTAGGATGGCGAGAAGGTCATATGCCCTGACTGAAGCACTTGAGTATGTGATTGGCTCAGAGAGTGAAGATGGAGAGAAATCCTTTGCGGTTGAGGAGGAGAAATCTTCTACCCAAGATGAGGACACGTCCTCTCCTGAAGATGATGGGACACCTTCCTCAGAGGATGACAGCAAAACCACTGATGACGACTTCCAGCCAGTGCCTGATTCCTCTTCCTCAGGGGAAGAGGACAGTACAGACACAGCAATGGAGGCTGATCAGCTGATGGCAGAGACAGAGGGGCTGGCGGGTGAGTGGATGTCTTGTCATGGGAAAATAATGTGGTTTCCCACTGCTGAAGAGACCCTGCACCACAATCCAGTATCCACTGGTTTCACCCCAGGGCCCACCCTGTATGCAGTTGCCCATATCAGCAACATGAGGTCTGCCTTTGACCATTTTATTACAGAGGAGATCATTCAGCTGCTGTGCACCAACACAAACCTGCATGGGAGGCGAAGGTGTGAGGATTGGAAGAATGTGGATGAAGTGGAGATGAGAGTCTACATTGGGATTCTGATTCTGGCTGGCGTCTACTGCTCAAGACATGAAGCAACACGTGGCATGTGGGATGCCAAGACAGGACGGGCCACGTTTTGTGCCACTATGCCCCTCTACAGCTTCACTCAGATCAGCGCTAACATCTGCTTTGATGACGGGCTCTCCCACCCAGGACGCTTCAGGAATGATAAACTCGCTGCATTTCGCATCCTGTGGGAAAAGTGGGTTGCTTGCCTCCCCCTCTTATTCAATCCAGGGGTTGATGTGTGTGTGTTGACGAGCAGCATGTTGCATTCATAGGTCATTGTGGACTTCGACCAGTTGCGTGCACAGACCTTTTGAAAGGCAGGGGCGAAAGGCAAAAAAAGGGCACATACAGCAAGTTCTTGCGACTGAAGAGGGCACAGTAGCGCGCGTTTTGGCTCCGAGGAGGGCACTTTAGTGCCTGATTTTGTCACCCAAGAGGGCAGTTTATCATGTTTTAACCAGCCAAGGGGGCAGTTTGTTGTGTTTTGCCAATCAAGAGGGCACTTTAACGCACTTTCTGGCTCCCAAGAGGGCGCTTCAGCGCGCGTTTTGGCTCCCAAGATGGTGCTTCAGCGCGCATTTTGGGTCCCAAGAGGGCACTTTAGCAAGCATTTTGGCACCCAAGAGGGCACTTTAGTGTGCATTTTCCAACAATTAGGCCACTGCCCACCCCCCCATGCACACCACTGACATCTACAATATATCCCCAACAAGCCTGCACAGTATGGCATTAAAATCTGGTTCACCTGTGATGTGGCAACCTCCTATGCCTGGAGCATGGAGTTTTACATGGGAAAACGACCCAGTTAATTCTGGAATTGATTAAAATTTTGGATTTCATGATCAGGACTGATGCCAAATTTGAAAAAAGGAGCAAATATTTTCAGTATTATAGTGTTTGTATATAGCATTTTGTAAGCAAACAGGAGGTGGACACTTTTGGCCATGCATAAGAGGGAGTTTTTATGTTTTTTCTGCCACTGCACAAACAACTAATGAAGCATAAAAATCATTGATACTGCTTATTATTGACAACCATTTAGCTGCAATGATGGTTAAAGAATAAATCAGGTAGCATGTATTATTTTGTAAAAACATGGTGATTTAATGCTATTCTCCCTTATAAATCATCAGCATTATGTTATCTAATAGGCATTTAAAGGGTTAAAATTCAAAATTTATATGAAATTTTAGTTTTCATGACCAGGACTGATGCAAATTTAAAAAACTGGGAAAAAAAGTGGAATTATTTTTATATATGTATTAGTTTTATAGCATTTTAGAAATGTAAACAGGAGGTGGACACTTTTGGCCACGAACAAGCTAAGAGGGAGTTTTTATGTTTTTCTGTCACTGCACAAAAAACTAATGAAGCATAAAAATCATTGATACTGCCTATTATTGACACACATTAAGCTGCAATGATGGTTAAAGAATAATTCAGGTAGCATGTATTATTTTGTAAAAACATGCTGATTTAATGCTATTCTCCCTTACAAATCATCAGCATTATGTTATCTAATAGGCATTTAAAGGGTTAAAATTCTGAATTTGAATGAAATTTTAGTTTTCATGACAAGGACTGATGCAAATTTAAAAAACTGGAGAAAAAAAATTGAATTTTTTCAATATATATATTAGTTTTATAGCATTTTGAAAATCAGTTACATATCTCAGACTGTGTTATTGATAATACAAGATAAACCGGTAGCACTGAGATAGAAGATAGGCAGTGATAATTTTTGTGGTAGTTTTCCAACAAGCGCATTGTGCAAACAAATTGGCATTTGAGGGGTTAAAAAATTAAAAATGAATACATTTTTTGTACTTATGACAAGAACTGATATTAATTAAACATTTTATGCAGTAAAAGCATCAAAAAACATACAAAATCCCAAAAATTACAGACTCAATCTGTTGGTGGCCATTTTTGGCCACGAACAAGCTGAGAGGGTAGTAAAAACGAACAAGGCCAGAGGGTTAAAGGGCCACAAAGATTTTTTTGAATGACTCAGAGGTCCATGTATTGAGGTCGGTCAGGCCACATGCAATAATACTGTAATATTCAAAACAAAATGTCCTTTTCATTCTAAACAACAAAATACGAACTAAAATAAAATGTAATTTCCATTTTAACATAAATTAAAATACGTAGTTGAATATTTCCTCTTTTGGTTTGTCTTCAAACATTGTGTCCATCACTTCAGTCATGCATTATTTTATTTTATTGTGACATAGATGTGACAAGAATCCTGCTTGCAGCTTGATATGACGATTTCAGTGCATTTATTTGTGTTTTGCTTATCTCTGAATTTTGAGGAAATGTCTCTTCAAAATTCCTATGCTTCGTCTCATAATGTCGTTTCAAATTGGAAATCTTCATCACAGCTTCTCCTGGCATATTGTAACGCCACTTGTGGACTGTGGCGCAATGGATCTTGGGTATTCTGTTGTTGTCGGTGTAATTATGTTTCGTGAATGTGTTTGTGAATAAGATGATATGTAAGATGGTTGTGGGTTATTTCACGTCATTTGTTCTGTGATTAAATGGTGTTTTAACAAGGATGATACAAATTTTGGCACCATGAGTGAAAGGGTGTTTGCCGGGAGAAACTCCCCGTCCGTTACACTCTTTGCAACATTGAATATACATGAGGTCGCTAACGTTAGCTAAAACTTGTCAAACTGCGCAAGGTGGTAAAGTAAGACGAAGGATTTAAAACCGCTGCACTGTCAGATACGTGGAGATTGTCCCGGTTGGAGGCAGAATAAATGCAACTTTGAAGATCCTATTTCTGCGAGTTGCCGATTATCACTGTCCACTTTGTCGTAACAGTTTACTTGGAAACACGCCATATTCAATCTCTTACCACCAGCAAAATGTGAATACGCGAAGTGCTCCGAAAACGAAAGTGAAAGTTAAAAGTTGCGCTCTGTCTGTGTATCATTGGCATGGAGACAAGTCCCGGTATACACGTGCTGACCCAACCAAAACACATAGTGAAGGAATAATAGTTCGGGGGCCACAAACAGGAGGCCGACGGGGCCGCCTATTGAGGACCGCTGCTATAGCCTATCAGTGATCAGAATCTAGTTTGTGTTGATTTGCAGGTTGTTGTTGCTCTGACTGAACTACTGAAGGTGCCTGTAGCGTTCTCTGGACATTTGTCATTCAATAAAATCACAGAAGATTAAAAGTTCACTATATTATAGGCCTATTTAAAGAACTGCCTAAATGCCGGATAACAAGATATTGACTAGAACAGAAAAAGAAAAGACACTCACGACATCACGTAGGCTATTTCAGTTTTTAGAGAATGTGCGCTGGATTTGCTTACCCAGCCGTCCAGGAACAATATTAATTTTATTGATTAGTATTTTGTGCGCACATTATAGCTATATTGTGGCCACAATTAAATTTTTTTTTTCATGTCATGTCTGGGGCTCCGTACCATTTACAGAAGAATAGCAGAAAAGAAACACACACAAAATATCCCATTCCTCTGATATAACCTCTCTCTTTATTTAGTGATGATCACTAGGTCTGTAATTTTGGATTGAGTTCACTAAATGGATTCACCATATCAGTGTCTGTCTTTCCAGGCTGCCATGTTTTGCCCTTTCTGTGGGCAAGATCTGGGGATGGTCCTAGTATTCTGTGGCTCATGTGGCAAAAATGTACAGTTCTTGGCACAAGCTCAAGACAACAGCAAGTAGTCTTGATTGTATGCACACTCTTTGGAGTACTAATTAGTTGCCACATACAGTATTTTATCAGTATGGAGACCTCCTTTTCTGCCATAATCTTTCTTGCACACTTCTTGACCTGAAGAGATGGCAGATTGCAGCTGGGTCATTCCGTGTAAAATAAACACAGTCTCAGATTTTGTTAAAATCTTGTCTACATGAATGGGTCACAAAACTATGGCCTGTAAAGTATTTTTGGGCATTAATATCTTTAAGTGTTATTCCTGGCCTCACCAATCTTTGTAGAATGGAAGACAAACATGTTCTCAATATGGCTTAACCATTAAAAGTTAGCACTGCATGCCTATTGGTTTTCTATAAGGTTCTAGATTTAGAAAAATGTGCTGCATTCCTGATATTTAGGGTATGTGCCCATTTTCTGTACCAATATGGTATCAAACATCATTTTTCTCCAAATGCAATCTTTAATTAATTGTGAGACAGTATTTGAGTTTCCTGCCACTAATGGACAGGAAGATATTAAAAATAAATCATGGTGTGTTTGCATTTTTCTGTCATTTTCATAGGACCATTATGGCATGTAGGGTAAAAATTAAAGAATAGCAAGTTCCAAAAACATTTGAAAGCATAGGATTTGAACAGATATATGATAGGCCTTAGTTTTGGGACCCAACCATTATGTAGAGAAACTGAAAAAAATCTGAGACTGTTCTGCAACAACCTTAGCTGATTTGACACAGAATGACCCAGCTGCAGATTGGATGATGTCCTGCAGCCTGTCCTTGGTGAAAATGTTTCTATGTCTTTTTCTCCCTTTGTTTGTTAGAGTCAGCATCGGACAGCCCCACAGAAGAGGATCTGATCAGAAAGTACTTTCATGATGGCTACATCGATGATGAAATTCTGGACTTCCTGGCAACGACTCACAATGTTAAAATGAGCCTTCGCACTCTCAAGAGTAAACTGAACAGTTGCTCATTGTCCAGGCAAAAATATTACTCTCCTCTTGTTGTACGTGTTGCCATCCAAGAAGAGCTGAAGGGACCAGGCCAGCATTATGGCTGCCATATGATGTGGCAGACATTGCGCCAGAAGTACTATCTGACAGTGAGAAGGGATGATGTCATGGTTGAGTTTGATCCAGCAGGAGTTCAACTTCGTGCAAGATGGAGATTTGTAAAAAGAGTTCACAGCTCCCATGGACCAAACCATGTCTGGCATATTGACGGTTATGACAAATTAAAACTGTATGGCTTGGCCATTAGTGGCTGTATAGATGGTTACTCTCGCAAAGTGCTGTGGTTGGTGTGTGGAGCAAGCAACAATGACCCTGGAGTCATTGCCCAGAACTATCTGCATTGTGCCTCAGAATGTGGGATCATATCAATGATCGCACAGTCGCACGGACTGTGGCACTGAAAGTGGCACAATGGTGGCAATCCATTGTGCCTTAAGATCATCACACATTGGTTTTGCTGGGGCTGCCAGTCATATGTATGGATCCTCAACAGCAAACCAACGAATCGAAAGCTGGTGATCGTTTATCCAAAAACAGAGGTGTGGTCCTCAACATTTATTTTTACATCCCTAAAATGGTCAGGAAATTTCAGTATTCTGATTACTACTGGATTCAGGCAAAGTTGTCATTGAAAAGCCACAAAACACTGTGTTTTTAATGCATAAAATACATTTTCAGTGCTTTGTTATGTCAAGAGATTAATATCTGGACATTCAAATGTACTTAGATTGTGAGATAATCTTTTACCAAAAGCAAAAATAAAGCTGTTCCCTGATTTCAGCATGATTATGACATAATTTATAATATTTCTGACATGTGTGAGAGTTTAAGATCATCTTTCTAAGTTGACTGAAAGTGAAAAATATAGAAATTTACAGATTTTTAGCTATTTTTTATACAATTTATGCAAATTATGCTAATGAGGAAAGGTTGCATGACTGCACCATGGTAAGAGATGAATTCCTAGACCTCATAAACATGGATTTAGACTCTCAGATCACCTTTCTAAGTTAACAACAAGCAAAATATTTTTTTTTGTTTTAATCAATTATAAGTATTCTTATATTTTTTATCAAATTAATTTTGTTACTGTTTTAAAATAAATACTGTTGCCTGTTGAGTAGCTTTCAGTCAAAAGATTTTTCCCTGACAATCAAAATTCTGTCTTTTATTCATATCGTTATCCATCACTCAATTTCAACACATTGTCAGTGTGACCAAAATTACTTTATTTCCAAACTTCAGTCACAAATCGCATTCAACATAACATTTTAATACCAACACTTCTCACAAGTGCTTCTCACACTGGATTAACTTAACTTCAGCACCAGCAATTTGGTGAAACAGCTGACAGTGTCATGTGCACCCAAGGCTCACTGATACATGTGGCGAGTAAAGGCGAGTACGATCCCACAGAGGAGCTACTGTTGCACAAATTATTGAATGTTAAAACCACTTATTAGGCAGCTGGTTTTGTGGTTGTGGCTGATCTATGCACATTTGCTGCCCAGATGCCCAGAATTAGTGTGCCAGTGAAAATGTAATAAAATCAAATGTAAATATCATGTCGAACTGACAAGCATATTTTCCTTCCCAGTTTGGTGGAACTGACTGTGGGTTCACAGTCTCACAGGAGGAACTGGGTGAGTTTATGGCTGAGTCAACCTACAGTCCATGTGGAGATGACCATCTGCAGGCACACTTTGAGGACCTACAGAGACAGAGTGGTCTGATGCAGCCATTGACCTAGGAGTCCTTTGTGGATAACTACATTAGATTGAAGAACATGGCAGATATATAATTAAAAGTGAGTCCAACTTTCACAGAACAAGTTTGAAAATGGAGGTGGCAACTGCTTTAAGCATTCAACATCACACCTTGTTTTGTAATACCATCTTTGAAATTAGTAAAGTCCAAAACCAGGAGAGTTTTGTATTCCAAAGTCCATGTCTTTTTGAAACTGATCATAAGTCTTGGACATTGATATTAAGATTGTGGTTGCACAGGTGCTGCTGACTAGGAAGCAAGACGTCGACTGAAAAGTCAGTTTCGGTTGTGGATGAATTCCAGAGGGAGGCAGTGTGTTCAATCTGGTGGCAAACATCAGGATGTCCTGGAGAGCGAGTCCTGCTTGTCGTTCTGAAAAAATCAAGTACTGGGATTAGTTGCATATTACAATACAACTGAAATAGAAGATCAATGCCATAGAAAATCAAGATGATAACAATTGTTCTAATTAAAATAAACCTTCTGTCTAAAGAAGAACTAAGAAGATAGACACAAATAAATAGCTCTAAAACCTGATTGGAAAATGTCATGGCTGTTATTATGGTTCAAATGGGAGAGCTGCTGAGAAAGAACAACTTTTTCAAGGACTTTGGATATAGAAATAGGTTTTAACTGTGGGGTCATGGTTGGATTTTTTCAGAGAGGATTAACTGATTAACTACTGTATATTTGAAATGGGATGTAACAGTATCTGAGGACAGAGAGTTGTTATTAATTATAAGAATACAGGGACCTTCATTGTCCAAAATTTGTTTCAGGAGCTGAGAGGGCATGACACTGAAGGAGTAGGTTGTAGTTTTCGTACAAAAATGTGTATATTACAGTGTGTATTAGGAAGGAGAGAGAAATGAGTTTGAAGTTATTAAGCACAGTAGAGTTAACCAGTGTAAAACATGCATATACATAAATATATTCATTCATTCATATATATATATATATATATATACATATATATATATATATATATATATATATATATATACATATATAAAAATGTCATTAATCTCCAGAATTGTACCTGTAATTACATTTTATTTTGAATCCTTAAATCTTGCATTTCCATCAATCATAAATGTTAAAATTAAAACTCATGTAAATTGGTGAAATGGTAGAATCACACGGTAACTGCACATTACAGTGTTCACCTCTGCCACCAGTCAAGATAATTACAGTTAACTAAAGCTAAACTAAAAACTAAAACTAGGTGTAAAAAAAACATTTTAGTTAACTAAAATAAAAATAAAAAAT